>NW_021604608.1:18607391-18624823 GCF_004785775.1 Grammomys surdaster
AGGGAGAGGGAGAGGGAGAGGGAGAGGGAGAGGGAGAGGGAGAGGGAAAAGAAGAAAAATGGGGAGACTCAGGAAAATGTCTATGAATTGACCTAACTTAAACTCCATACTTGTAGAGACTCATATTGGTTTTGCTTTGCTTTTTTGCACTGCTGGTAATTGAACCAAAGTCCCTATGCACGCCAGGCAAGCTCTCTACCATTGAGCTGCACCCCCTCCCAAGTCTAGGGAGAGTGTGCATAAGTGTGTGTGCATGCGTGCATGTGTGTTTGTGTATAAACATGTGTGTGCAGCTGCATGTATATGTACACAGATATGTGTGAAAGACATAGGTCAACATTAGTCACTCCTCCCTCCCTTTTTTTGAGACAGAGTCTCTCACTAAACCTGGAGCTCACCAATTCAATGAGACTGGCTGACCAAGGAGCCCCAGGGACCCACATATCTCTGTCTCCTCAGCACCAGAATTACAGGTAAGCATTGGCTTACTATGCTTTTCATCTTCCCCCTCCCCCTCCCCCTCCCCCTCCTCCCTCTCCTCCTCCTTCTAGTCCTCCTGCTCTTCCTCCTCCCCCTCCTCCTCCTCCTCCTCCTGCTCCTCCTCTTCTTCTTCCACCCACGCCTCACACAAGCACTTCATCTCTTCATCAACTAAGCTGTCGCCCAGCCCCCATCATTCATTTTTTTGTCCAGGAGACAAAACGATTCTTCCACCGGTATGACTTGGAGTCAAGGAGACATGAGATGAAGTCATTCTTCATTACACAATGGCATTTTATTTTTATACCCTAAAAGAGCTAATATAAAACAAATTTATGTTTCAAGGTTTTCTTCAATATCTGAACTGACATTAAATGGTGCCATCACCCCATGTAGGGGCGACATTACAACTTTATTTTATTAGTCAAGGCAGTTATGCTGGGTGGTGGTGGTGCACGCCTTTAATCCCAGCACTTGGGAGGCAGAGGCAGGCGGATTTCTGAGTTCGAGGCCAGCCTGGTCTACAGAGTGAGTTCCAGGACAGTCAGGGCTACACAGAGAAACCCTGTCTCGAAAAACCAAAAAAAAAAAAAAAAAAAAAAAAGGCAGTTATGCATTCTATTTTAATTTAATTACATTTAGTAGACCTGGCAGCTCCTTGTCACAGCCCCCCTCCCATTCCACTGTTTTTTTCACAGTATCTTTCATTTATTCTTTGACAGTTCCATCCACAGATATGCTGTATCTTAGTCAGACCCACTCTCTCACTCTTCTGGGCACTGCCCAACAAATTCCCCTCCCACTTCATGCACTCCCCCTTTATATAATAATCCACCGCTAAGTAGAATTAGTGCTTCCTTCTAGAATGTTGCCTGGTCTTGTTGGATTATCTCCTGCAATTAACAATTGTTGCAGTGAATTGATAAGTGCCATGGCCAGATCCTGTCCAGAAGATAGCGTTGTATAGCTCTCCTCCCCATCTGACATTCCTTCTATTTCCCTCTTCCTCGATGCTCCCTGAGTCTTGGAGTAGAGTCCGATATAAATGTGCCACTTAGGCCTGAGCCCTCATAGTCTCGTATTCTCAACGCTGGCTTCACTTATGAGTCTCTGTATAAACCGATGTATCAGTTCTCTAGCCATAGTTGAGAACAACACTAATCTATAGGTATAAATATAATATTTAGAAGGCACTGTGACAACAGTAGTAGTTCCTTCATAGGCACCAGGACCTCCAGAGCCTTGAGCTTGTAGCCAGGTTTGCTGAATAGGCATGCGTTCTCTCCTGTGAAACAGGCCTCATATCTAATTAGAGAGCAGTTGAATACACCTATAACTTTCATATCACTGTTACACTAGTGGGCACATGTGAAGTGGAAACTTAAGGGTTCTTTGGAAAGTCACTTGGGTGGTGTTTTGCTGGGGCAAACACGTGAAGAAATGTTTTGCTGAAGTAGACACAGGTGAAAGGGTGTTTTTGCTAAAACAAGCACATGAAAGGACACGTGATAAAAGATTCTTTGTTAATAACACTCATGGATTGGTCTACCTTACATTGTGTAGTTCAGCTGCATTTGTCGGGACTTCATTCAGAGAAATGTACCAAAAAACGTTTGGTGGTGTGCTGCAGTTTCTTGCTGCTTCCACCGATTCTGGCTGATTGGCAGAGTGATGTCAGCTGTCACAAATGCATGTGCTAAGACAAGACCTGTGGAGGACACAGGATGTGTGGAGGGTATAAATAGGCCCAACGGACAGTGATGGAGGCTATGCCAGTCTTGCTTATAGAGAAAGTTGTGCAAATCTTGTGGGTCTTGTGTCTTTGCTAACCTTTGATTCCCTGAGAGAGGCACAGCTGAGAACTTCTCCTGGTGTACTCTCTGGGTCCTTCCTCCTGATTTGTGCCAAGGCTGAGGGCTACTTGGCTGTCTCTGCTAAGTGATGCCATACAAGCAGACACAGGTATGATATGATGTCATAAGCTGTTAGGTAGCCAATAGAATGGACTTTCTCAGGCCCAGTGACCTCCTCCAATGCCCAGTCCTAACTGGTGTAGAGGCAGGTGCATGGCTACTCACAAAAGTGCTCAGGAGGGCTATGGGTATAAGCCTTCTTAGTTTTTGTCAATGGACTGTATAACTGACGTGCCTCCTCCTGATGTCCCCTGCCTGACACGCCCGGGTCTGTGCTAAGTGTATGGTGAGGTGTGCAAGCTGATTGCCTTCCGCACATTACACTTCACTCTCTGAACTTTGCAAATGTTGCCGTCCTCTGCTGCTGAGGAGCCTGAAATGAGTAGGTAAGAGAGCAAGCACGGATGATAAATGCCAGGTCAAGACTTAGCAGCCTGAGCAGTATTAAGACCACAGGAAATAGCATTAGACACCCAACTCTAGCTGTCCAGGGGTGGTGCACACCTTTAATCCCAGCACTCAGGGAAACAGCAGCAGGTGAATCTCTGAGTTCAAGGCCAGCCTGGTCTATGAAGCAAGTTTCAGAATATCCAGGGCTATTACACAGAGAAACCCTGTCTCGAAAAACAAAACAAAACAAAAAAAACAAAAACAAAAAAAAAAAGAAAAAAGAAAAGAAAAAAGAGAAGAAAAGGAAGGAAGGAAGGAAGGAAAGAAAGAAGGAAAGAAGGAAGAAACTTCATAGGACACAGAAAGCTTAATGCTGTAGCAACATACAAAAATTAAACATCTGACCTTAACAAGGCCATGGCCACCAGTAGCACACACATGGCAGTTTTAGGATCAATAGCGACACCCTGAAAGCAAGCAATCAAGGAACTCCCAGGATTTTGTCTCAGTGTGTTCAGTCTACTGTACAAATACCATAAATGGAGTATTTATAAACAAGACTTTATTTCTCAGACTTCTAGTCCAGGTTTAGATGCCAGGAGACAGCATTTGGTGAGGATCCACTTGGCACCTGTGGACTATGTCCTCATGTGGCAAAAATGAAGGACTCTGATCTTCCCAGGCCTCCTAAGGTCACTGACCTGGACTCACTTCCCATAGCTTCATGTCTTAGTTAGAGTTTCCATTGCTGCAACAAAGCACCACGACCAAAGAGCAAGTTGGGAAGGAAAGGGTTTATTCAACTTACACTTCCTCAGCACTGATCATCACTGAAGGAAGCCAGGACAGGAACTCAAACAGGCCAGGAACCTGGAGGCAGGAGCTGATGCAGAGGCCATGGAAGGGTACTGCTTACTGGCTTGCTCACCCTGGCTTGCTCAGCCTGCTCCCTTGTGGTACTCAGGACCACCAGTCCAGAGGTGGCACCATTCACAATGGGCTAGGCTGTCCCCATCAGTCACTACTTAAGGAAACACCTTGATCTTACAGAGGCATTTTCTCAATTGAGGCTCCTAACTCTCTGATGGCTCTAGCTTGTGTCAAGTTGACATAACACCAGCCAGCACAACCTTACTTCATCGCTTTGGAGGTCAGGAATTCAGTGTGTGGATTTTGAGATGATTTAAATACTTGGAAAAGAGTAGACTTTATATTTTAAAGCTCTTTTTAATGTACTAGAAAATATTGACTATATTTTGAGGCAACAGATTACTTCATTACATAATAATCTTCACAAAGTAAAGGTTGTTCTGCTTTTTGTGTGGCAATGCTCTCTCTCTCTCTCTCTCTCTCTCACACACACACACACACACACACACACACACACAATCACGTATGCACATGCTCATACACCATTCACCATGTCCTCAACTCATGGGTGCTGAGCAGAGGTCAGTACCACACCCTTGAAACTCCAGAAGTATGACTTAAGTAAAGATATATATATATAAAATTACCCAGCATTGAGTATTTTATTATAGGAAAACCAAAACCGACTAATAGAAGTAGAAGCTGGTAGTGCCCTAGGGAGAACAGAGTAACCCAAAGCTGTCTCTGAAGTTATCCCTTAAACTTTCAGGAAAAGAGAACCAAGGAGATTCACTTATAGTGAGAACTTCATAAAGAAAACCTTTGCATCAGAGAAGGCTGCTGGGACTTCCAACATCTGCAGCAAAAGGGTGGCCTGTGCAGACTCTCTGCTGGTCCATGTCAGGGGAGCCGTTAGCATCAGCCGACTCTCTTCTGTACATTCTGGGTCAGAATTTCATCACACCAATTTATTTTTTAGTGTCTTCATGTTTTTCTTTATGAAAAGGGCTGGGGATGTCATCCAGTGCTTGCCTGGCCTGCACAAAATCCTGGGTTCAATCCCAGGACTACATAAACAGTATGTGTGTGTGGGGGGGTGACTTGAGTTTATGTATAACTCAAATTAACATAAGAACATTTAGTAGAGAAGAGAATAAATGAAGTCCACGTATGGCTCCTATACCCAGATGACTATTAATCTTCAGAATGATAGATTTCCACATATATAATTTTAGTAAGTGATGAGTTCTGTTTCTGTTCTCCAATTGTTTTGCAGGCTTTGTCATTTTTCAATGAACTCTTTTGTCACAGGTGTCCTCCTCTGGGAGTTATGCAAACTTTCTGAAACGTTGTCACTCAAGGCTGCATGAATCCTTAATCCCAGATCTCCTCCCCTCTGCCACCCCAGCCTTTCCCAAACTGGTTCTTCCTAAAGTCAGGGTTCCGGTGCTCAGTCAGAAGACGCAGACTCAGGCAAACCTGGCTCATCAGAAAACAGCCATGTCTGCTACAAAAATCTGTTGCCCACAACCCTCCTAGTGCATTTCATTACCTTTCAATGATCTGTTTAGAATTATTCACCTCGCTGCCCTTAACTATCCACTTGACTGCCTTCACCATTAGCATGAAGGGCGGAACCGAGGCTGGCCTGTATTCTCTTCAGAGTCCCAGTCACTTCTGATTAGTGAATTGCTTAGAAAATGTCCTGAGCTCTAGCTGGCCACTGCCAGTCAGTGTCCCGTCCCAGAGAAGCGCTCATTTGTATTCTGTCTGTGGGTCAGAGTGGAGGCCACGGGTTAGCGAGGTGGGGGGTAGGGCAGCGAGGGCCAGCCAGCCTAAGGGTTGCATCTCCCGGCTACCTTCTAGCTCCTCCCTCCCACTCCTCCCTCCCTCTCACTCCTCCCTCTCCCCCCCTCTCCCCTTTCTTCTCCTCTCACTCTGGCTCAGCCTTCTATTCAACAACAGCGAACAAAGTAAAATAATATAAAATTAAGACCGGGGGCGGGGTGGGGGGTTGGGGGGTGGGGAGGTTCTGAAACTGTGACAATAGCAACCTCCAGTCCTGTCACCCTTGCCTTCTTCCACCTCCCAGGCCCTCCAGCTACTCAGAACAGTCCCTAACAAAAGACCCCAATTTGACCCCTGGCCGGCTAAATCCGATTCAAGGCTTGGATTTGAATCTGTTTAAACTGACTGAGGCTGGCCACAAACTAACCACCTTCCGTTTAACAACCTCCAAGTCCCCAGATACATTCATTTTCCTTTTTTTTTTTTTTCTTTTCTGTTTTATGTTGTTGTAGATGGCGATTTTTTTTTTGTTGTTTGCTTGCTTTTGTTTTTTTCTTTGTATATTGGAGCCAAGTCAACTGGTTTCTCAGATGTACACATAGGAATTCAAAAGGTATAAACACAACCTCCAAAGTAAGATGACCCTTAACAGTACTCCACCACTCTCCAGGGGAACCGGGTTACTGTGTAATATTTAGAAGAAAAAAAAACATACCATGGTATATTCTCTACTACTTGAAAGGAATTCCTAATAAACGTTATCTTTTCTTAAACACTATCCAGTAAACAATGTTGTTTTTTAAGGGGTTGGCAATATTGTAATTTATTGCTCAAAACTATGTCCATAAAATATCTATTCCAGGACTGGGCCTTTTTGCTCACCAGCAGGGACACGTGGAGGCTGAGTGCTCTCAAAGCAAACAGAGGTTCCTTGTGTGAAAGGAGCCAGCCAGGAAGTGCCTGCTGCTCTCCAGTAAATGTGGACACTTCTGCAGAAGCCAAGCTGTCTAGAGGATGACAGGATGGAGCCATGAAAGCAGGAAGCTACAGCTTCACCGGGAGGGGACGGTAAGTCATATCTAGCTATAGGCCGCTCCAGGGTGGGATGGGAGTGGCTGTTATTTTATCCCCTTAGACTTTAACAAACACTGTTTTTAGGAGATTGAAAGACATGTCTGGGCTACATGGCAATATACGTGACCTGTAAGGAAAATGTTTCACATCACTCTGGACTTCTAGGAAGCACAAGAAAACTGCTCTGTGGCCTTTTGTAGAACAGCTGCCACAAGCCCCACTGGAAAATGATTTCCCCCCCCATAGCCCCATTTATATGCTTTTTGTTTGCTGTTTAAAGTAAATACTTACAGTGTCCCAACTATGTTCTAGACATTATACTAAGCTAAATAATTAAATACCTTGGGGAGCAAAGTAAACATAGAGGGTCTCCCTCCATAAACACACACACACACACACATACATGCAAACATACATCTATTTTTCTTGACCACCACTACCAGGTCATTATCTATTTATTTATTATATATGAATACACTGTAGCTGTCTTCAGACACACCGGAAGAGGGCATCAGATCTCATTACAGATGGTTGTGAGCCACCATGTGGTTGCTGGGATTTGAACTCAGGACCTCTGGAAGCGCAGTCAGTACTCTTAACCACTGAGCCATCTCTCCAGCCCATTATCACCAAATTTAAAAATCCCAGAGAACAATATGTTTAATACAAATGGAAGGCCAATATAAGAGTACTGTGGGGGTTTGAATGAAAATGGCCACCACAGGCTCATGGGGAGTGGCACTGTTAGGAGGTGTGGCCCTGTTGGAGTGGGTGTGGTCTTGCTGAAGGAAGTGTGTCACTTGTGGGTAGTCTTTGAGGTTAAGTTCAAAGTTAGGCCCCTATGTCATTCTGTCTGCCTGCTGTCTGCTAATCCCAATTTGGAACTCTCAGCCACCTCTCCAGCACCATGTCTGCCTGCATGCCCCCATGCTTTCCATCATAACAATGGACTATACCTCTGAACTGTAAGTAAGCCCCAATTAAATGGCTCCCTTTATAAGAGTTGGTATATTTCATAGCTATAAAATCCCTAACTAAGATAGGCACCATATTTTAAAGATAAAAACCCTGGAGGCTGAAGAGATGGTTCAGTGATTAAGAGCACTGATTGCCCTGCTTTTCTGGAGGTCCTGAGTTCAATGAACAACAAGCACATGGTGACTCACAACCATCTATAACGGGTTCTGATGTCCTGGTGTACAGGTGTACATGTAAACAAAGCACTCATATATACATAAAATAAACAACAAAAAGACCCTCTCCCTCCAAAAAAAACCACTGTAAAAATCCATTCTGCCAAAAAAGTACAATTTTCCCATATGTGATTCTAGCAATGACTGCTTACAAAATAACCTCAGAGACAACTATGAAATTGTTTCATAGTTGAAATATTCTTTGTCCCTGCCAGGGAGCCAGAAGTATGGCTCTCTCCCAAGCATCTGACTATGCTCAACCCAAGAGGGCCCGGTGGTGGTCTGAATATGCTTGGCCCATGGGAAGTGGCACTATTAGGAGGTGTGGCATTATTGAAAGAGGTGTGTCACTGTGGGAATAGGCTTTGAGGTCCTATGCTCAGGTTCTGCCCAGTGCAAAAGAATTCCCTCCTGGCTGCCTTTGGGTCACAATGCACAACTCTGGGCTCCTCCAGCACCATGTCTTGCTGCATACTGCCTTGCTTCCTGCCATGATGATAATGGACTGAACCTCTGAAACTGTTAAGCCACCCCCAATTAAATGGTTACCTTTATATGAGTTACCTTGGTCATAGTGTCACTTCACAGCAATGAAACCCTAAGATAAGGACCAAGTGTAAAGTTACCTTAACAGCCTATGCTTTTGCCAACTCATCCTGTTCCCCTTCACACACACGTACACACACACACATACACACACACATACCCCTCTTACTGGGGACTCTGGGACACCTGGGTACCTGAGCACACTCTTCCAGTGTGATTACCTGTGACTCTTGCTGGTTTAGCAAAGAAGAGATCTGTCATTGGCGGAGTCCACTTGTGGATTCAGATCATTAAGGTGTTGGCATTACTCCGGCACAGGTCTCCTGACAGGGTGCTGTCTCCATGGCTCTGTAGGGGGATCCAGAGACTGTCAGGAGTTCACCTCAGAGATGCTCAAAGGCAGATCCTCCAAGGCAGCAATTAATCCATTTCATCTCTTGCTCATGATATTCAAGCCCTTCTTAAAGTGTCCCTTAGTGTTCATGGCACTCAGTCCCAGAGCTGTGCTCTTGGCTCAGACACGCACTGTCCCTTTCCCTTCAGTTAGTGCTGTCTTGTCAAGACGAGGTTTCGTTATTGTGTTTGCTTCTGAACTAGGCAGTGAGCCACTAAAGACCACTACAGGAAAGCCTTTTATTATTATTTTTTTAAGCAGCAATAACAAAACTGTCTCCAGGAACAAGAAAACCTTCAACAAAACAGTCTCTTTACGCTTGAAAACACATGCAGGGTCTAACCCTATGGTCCCCACCCCAGAATGACCACACTTTACCACAGCAGGTACTCAGAAAGACCACAAAATTACTACTGTTAAGTAAAGGGCCCTGTCTCCACACATCCCTTCCCTAGACGAAACAGATAACCTTGTGGGGTTCCTTCTGAGTCACACTAGGGGGTGGGGCATGTATGCCCCAGTTCTGACCTTGTGGAGGGCAGAGGGAAATGACTGATTTCTTCACACTCAAGTCTTGGTAAGTCTCAGAAAAAGTTCATAGAACCATTGCAAGTCACCGCAGCTCTGGGTGCGGTAACTCCCAGTGACATTGCCAGGTTGGCTGATAAGGACTCCCTTTCCCTTCCTCGAATGACTTGAACTCTGACCTCTGGTAGACCTTGACCCCACAGATTCAGAATCCCAGAGCAGCAGAACTCAATTTATAATAAAAATGACTTGTGTACATGCATTCATTAAAAATTTTGACGTTATGTCAAAAGTGTGGTGGCCCACAGCACAGAGGCAGGTGGATCTCTGTGAGTTTGAGGCTAGCCTGCCTGGTCTACCAAGTTCCAGAACAACCAGCAGACTATTACAGAGAGAGAGACCCTGTTTCAAAACAAAAACAAATAAAAGCAAATTTAAAAAAACTTAAAAATTAACATTGTTAAACTTATTAAAACTAAAATGTTAAAAAAATCATCTTTAGATTTAAATTTTCTGGAAAACATAAAAGTATTTAGTATAGAGTAATTGGCCCAAAGACCGTGTTCTGATATGTAAGACCCACCTACAGATGATTCTTGTTTTTAAGAGTATAGAACAAAAATTAAAAGAAACTATTTTGTAGCCTGTGAAATTCAGATTTCATTGTCTACACATAATGTCATGGCACACAGCCATGTCCACTCATTCTGTGTGTGTCACTACTTAGACACCTCTGTGGCAGAGCAGGACTGTAGCTGAGACAGCGTATGACCCACAAAGTACAAAGTACTTACCGTCTGGCTCTCTAGAGAAGAAGCTTATTGACCTTTAGAATAAAGGAAGATGATATTCAAACATGTTCTTTCCCAAAGCAACACCGTTGTTTTTGTTTTTGTTTTTTCTGTTTTTTTTCTCTGTTTCATGTCTGTCGGCAGAGAAGCTCGTGGGTTATTTCATTTGTGCGTTCTTAGAATAAACGATATTTATTCTTAAGATAAACGAGACCTTTCTCCTAAAGGAACGTAGCTTAATCGCTAAAAAAAAATCAAGAGTAATGGGGGAGTAGAAAAGGCCATCGTTACCAGTAAATAATGGCGATATTCAGAGAAAATGTCTTCCTGTGTGTCCTTCCAGCCTCGTGGGACTGTGAGTGGGGGGGAAGGGAGGCAGACACACAGGTGTATGTGTCCACATGTCGGGTGGAAGCCAGAAGTGTCATTTTTCATCCACTGTCTACCTTGTCTTTTGAGACAGGGTCTCTCATTAGCCTAGATCTTGCCAAGTAGGGTCGGCTGGTCAGCCATCAGGTCTGGAGCTGGGCCTGTCTCCATTTCCCCAGTGTGGATTAGAAGCCTGTGATGCCACAACAGGCTTTTGAAAGTGGGTTCTAGGGTCTGAACTGGGGTCCCCACGTCTGCATAGCACGTGCTGAACTCTCTCCCACCCCTCAATCTTTTTATGAATAAATAGGTGGGCTTTTCTCAGATTCTGTAAACTGGGCTTGTGCCATTTTTTTATTCCCTATTAAGGTTAAATTATAAATATTTCTACATACTTAATAATATTAATATAAACAAAAACACAGGGTTTCTCTCCAACCCATGAGTGATACTTTGTTGGACTATTTTACCACATTACAGAAAAATGGTCTGTTTTTTTCCCAGAGTAAAATAATAGTTAATGCCAGTTTCTACGAGTTTAGAGCCTTGAATGTCTTTTTCTATACACGAAGCTTTACATCTTGTTTTGCATTTTTTGAGAAAAATGAGACTTTTTTTTTTTTTTAACTAGGCAAACCATGAAAAGACAGTACCACAGTCCTCTGGGCTTTTTGATTTCACAGGGTGAGAAGCGACCGGATTGTGTTGGCTTCTCTCTAGCTAAGTATAATATTTCTGCATGTCTATATTTCCCCTGTTTCTGTGGACAAGTACTAACACAAAACATAAGTATGCTTGCAGAGCTATGCAGGACCCTTCTGTGAGGCCAGCTGTTGAAAAGCATTGCTAATGACTGGAAAGGTTGTGTTACTTTAATATCAAAGGGCATATATCAGAAAGAAAGGCAGTTTTGAGGCCACACCTAGCAGCAGGTTAGGGTCAAGCATAACTATTATATTTAATCTGAGTTAGTTCCTGAGATTTCAGATGGAACATACAAAGATGAAAGGCTCAAGGCAGGGGCAGGGACTGTACCTCCAGGCACGAACTCCTCCTATCACCAAAGGAAACCCCAAAGCTGTGGCAGTCACATACATGCTGTGCTAAGGACCGGTGTTCCTTCTGTACACAAACCACAGTGGCCTTTGATTTATATGGGGACTTCTTGCTCCAGAAAGAATTGGGGAACACTGACTCCATTTGCACAACCAAAGTTTTTTTTTTTTTTTTCTGTAAGTGATAATTGTCAAGTGGCAGCCGTTTCTCTGAGGACAGCCAATGAAGAACAGTTATTCTGGTTCCCTTAACCCAGCAGCTAAGTAAGTTTACCCTCAGGAGAACAAAGTAGTGGTTAGTTACTTTAAAATGTCCAATTATGGGGAGAGGGAACTTATAGAGCCTGCCTCCAGTAGAAAGACAGGGCATCAAGTGAGGGATGGGGTTGCCATCCCCAAGTCAACAACTCTGGCCCAGAATTGTCCCTGTCTAAAAGAACTTCAAGGACAAAAGTGGAGAAGGGACTGAGGGAAAGAGGTCCAGTGACTGGTCCAAATTGGGTTCCATCTCAAGAGGAGGCTCCAAGCCTGACACTATTACTTATGCTATGATAGGCTTACAAACTGGAACCTAACATAGCTGCCCTCTGAGAGGCCAACAAGCAACTGACTGAGACAAAAACAGATACTTACTCCCAATCATTGGACTGAAGTCGGACACTCCTATGGCTGAATCTGGGAAAGGCTGGAAGAAGCTGAGGAGGAGGGCAACTCTGTAGGAAGACCAGCAGTCTCAACTAACTTGGACCCCTGAGATCTCTGAGCCACCAACCAGGCAGCACACACTAGCTGGTTCAAGGCCCTCGACAAATATACAGCAGAGGATCGTCTGGTCTGGCCTCAGTGAGAGAAGATGCATCTCACCCTTGAGGCCCCAAGAAGTGAAGAGGCCTGCTGGGATGAGGGTGGGGGTGGGGACATCCTCTTGGAGATGGGGGAGGAGGTATGCGATGGGGAACGTGGGAGGGCAGACAGGACTTTAAAAAAAAAGGTGAAAGGTTAAAAGATAAATATTAAATAAATAAATATTAAAAAAAATTAGAAGAAGATGAGAAACCAAAGTAGAAGGAAATGAAGGGGAGGGGGAAGGGGGAGAGAAGAGAAAGGAAAGTAGAAAGAGGAAAGAAAAGAAAAAAGAAAGAGCAAAGGAGCTGGGCGGTGGTGGCGCACGCCTTTAATCTCAGCACTTGGGAGGCAGAGGCAGGCAGATTTCTGAGTTCGAGGCCAGCCTGGTCTACAGAGTGAGTCCCAGGACAGCCAGGTCTCAAAAACCCCTGTCTCAAGAAGAAACCCTGTCTCAAAAAACCAAAAAAAAAAAAAAAAAAAAAAAAGAGCAGAGGAAGTTAAGAAAATCCACTGGCTTTTAACAGCCTTTATTAGCATCTCTCTGTGTGTCAATAATTAAATCCTTGCAGCTTTGGCATTTATGATTTACAGCCAAAAAGAAAAACATGGGACCCCTGTCGTATTAAAATATATGCATGTTTCAACTATCATGGGCCCTGAGTTTGCTGCCAGACAGAGTGATCGTGTTAGAGAGATACATTTTTTTTTCCATGAGGAGGAACCAGGCAGGGAATCCATGCTCAGAAATGCATGAGAACCACATTGAAGTCTGAGGTCCCACTGTGAACACTGGGCCCCTTCCTTGATCTTTCAACAAAACAGGTTGATAATGCCACTCTGGGAAGGCAGGTGAAGGACTGACTGTGATCATAGTTAGCTCGTGGTCCACTCTTAGCCAATGATCTCTGACTTTAAAGGGAGATGCTCATCAAATCGGTGGTTATTTGGAAAACAACAGAATGTTTTGGGGGCTTATAAATCACCGATGTTTTATAAACCATAGAGCCAATTACCACCACAGAGGCCCCGGTAGCTTTGCTCAATGGTGGATGTTTTATAGTTCTCTTAAAACACACCAGCCACATCGGAGTGCAAATGGCTTCTCAGTCCTACAAGGTTCTCTGCTTCTTTCTCTCCTTGCATTGAATGGCTAGTCCCCAGCCTTGTAAAATAAAGCCAGGAAGTCATATAGGGCAATTGTAAAAAAAGTATCCTCTACTAATAATTCATTGTTAACTTCAAGGTAAATACGGCTGGCTTCTCTGGTGGGCGGGACTGGGGCCGAGGCACAGGGAATGGGAATGAGGAACACGCAGTGAGAACCTCAAAGGATGGAAAATGGGTGGCTGTGTTTGAGAGACCAGAGAGGTCAGGCACTGACGCAGCAGAGGGTGACACCGACTTCTGTTCCCGCCTCCAATCCATGGCCCTCGAGGGACAGGAGAGAACTCCCTTTAGGCAGTATGGGCAGGCTCTGTGAAGCATGAGCTAGCCCACTCCTGTCGTTGGATCAGTTCTTCTGTTTGGCCAAGAAGACATGTTTTAAAGCGTGTGCATTCATTACTGTCCTCCATACATTAAACAGTGACAAATCTCAATAAAGATTACGTCGGTTTCCATACAATTCCCATTGTAAGATTCACAAAAGAGTGCCAGGCAGGGCAATATGGAGAGTGGAAGCCGCACCCACCCACACACACACACATACACACTCCCTAAAACACTTTCTCACTTTTGAAAATGAATCTACATTTTCGCAGCTCATGCCCTATCCACGTTTCCTTGTTCTTTCGGGGGTGTAATCTAGAAGCCACTGACAGGGGTTCAGCGTTGGTGACTATCAATCATCCAGCATCATAGCTCCACAAATTAAGCTCACCAAGAGCTAAGAGCAAGGGTTGGTAACTCTCAGAGATCCCATGTCACTCACCACTCATTTCTAGGAATAATGTGGAGTGAACTTTTCACCTCTGCTGGTATATGGTAATATTTTGGTCCCTAAACCCCAGCCAGAAAGACCCTTAGAACAAGAACCTACGTGAAGAAAATAAGAGCGAGCCTGGGGCCCTGGCATGCTGTGTGCTGCGTCCTGCCACTGCCAACGCTATCTCTACTGAAGGTCCCCATACACCAAGTCTACGGCTCGATGTTATTTATTGATCTTGCTTTGATATTCTAGCTCAAGGCCATACAGCTGAGTGCGTGGTGTTTCAACCTCACTATTGGACTGGACACATGCTGCCTTATTCCAATAAGGACTACATTTCCCAGCCTTCTTTGTAGCTAGGTATAGATATGAGATCCAGCTAAGGAGTGATGAGGGGAAATGGTATGGGTCACTTCCTAGCGCGCTTTTTCTCTCCCTCTCCCTCTCCCTCTCCCTCTCCCTCTCCCTCTCCCTCTCTCTCTCCCTCTCCCTCTCCCTCTCCCTCTCCCTCCCCCTGCCCCTCCCCCCCTCTCCCCTCCTCCTCCCTCCCTCTCTCTCGACATACACCCAAGTACTGAGTTGAGCCTAGAGCCTTGACCAGCCCTTTTAAGGTTTTATTGTATGACAGAATCTTGCTAAATTGCCCAGGCTGCCCTTGATCTTACAATCTTCCCATTTAAGCTTTCCAACTGCTAGGATTACAGACAGCTACACACTACCACACTCAGCTGAAGCCACCTTTAAAGAAAGCACCCCTCTCACCAACTTTACTTCTCTCTTTCCATGCTGCTGCCTGCCACACTGATGAAGTAAGGACCAAACTGGGCCTTGAAGTTGAAAGGATCATCTTAGGCAGTTTACATTAATAACAAGGTTATCCATCTTAGGCCGCCTCTCAGACCTCTCAGAAGAAAAATGTCTTCTATTTGTTTCTTGAAGTTTCTTTTATACAGAATCCATAAGCTAGCTTCTTTTTAGTTACTTTTCTTGTTGGTATGACAAAACATCAGACAGGAACAGCTTAGAGCAACAGTTCTCAATCTGTAGGTTGTAACCCTTGGGAGTCAAATGACCCTTTCACAGAGGTCACATATTAGATATTCTGGATATCAGATACTTACATTACAATTCATAACAGTAGAAGATTACAGTTATGAAGTGGCAACAAAATAGTTTTATAGTCGGGGTCACTACAACATGAAGAATTGTATTAAAAAGTCGCATTTGGTAGGTTGAAAACCACTGACTTAGAGGAAGGAGTATTTTGGCTCAACAGTTACAAAAGGGTTGTGGTTTCATCATAACAAGGAAGGTTACACGATGGCAGGCACTGGGTAGATCATTAGTGACATCCTGGTGGGTCAGAAGGCTGAGACTGCAGGCCATACTCAAAGGCTGGTGAAACCTGAAGACCCACTCCCAATGGTGTCCTTCACTGACATCACTTACATATGCTATAGCTTCCCAAGACAGCATCAATAACTGTGGTCAAGCGTTCAACACGTGAACCTTCAAACCATACTAGATGAGCTGGAATTGTGACTTGCTTCTACCCAGTTCCAAACCACTGCTCCTCCCCACCACAGAGTTACAAGATTAAATGCTATCCTCAGAAACAGTGTGAAAGGTTCGTGATCTTATCTTCAAGACCCAAGACCAGGTCTTGACACTTGACTCTACAGAGCAATGACTTCCCAACTGAAGAAACCCCTTCCGTAGAAAGCTCTTATTAACACAGTTTGTGTGGCGAACTGGGTATCCAAGAACATCTATGCTACCCACGTCATATACATGGCTCCTATAACACAAAAGCACATGAAGGCTCTGCTGCCTCTTATTTTTCTGATGCAGTTGAATGCAAGAGAATGCCTAGAGAAAGCTTTAAGTATTATGCAGCTGAGTTAGTATTTGGTGATTGCCAGCTGTTATCATTTGAATGCAAACCTCAGATGGTCAGATATTTAAAACCTTATCTGAATGTCAATGTCATGTAGACACCTTTGGGAGGCAATCAGGATTAGATGAAGTCATGGAAGTAGCACCCATGATGGTATTAATGGTTTTATTAGACAAGGAAGGGAGACCCAAGCTAGCACTCTGGTATCGCACCAAGAGATGCCCTCTACCACATGATAACACAGCAAGAAGGGTCTCACCAGATGCCACCACCAAACTCCTGCACCTCCCAGCCTTCAAAACCATGAGCTGTTTAGCCCCTATTTATACATTATCCAAGCTGTGGCCTTGAGTTATAGAAACAGAAAACTCAGACACCCATCCTATGTACCCTTTCTTCCTTCCCTGTGCTTCTGTCTCCCTGTCCTGACATGCTGTCCTTTTCCAACTCTCTTACCCTCTACCAAAATAGAAAAGTCTCTGGCATCTGGCCTCCATCATTGTCTGTGTCATTCCATCTTCCCGCTCCTCTTCTTTCTTCTAGTCCAGGAGTGCCAGGGAAGGCTGTCTGATTCTTAGGAGGTACATGGGACAGTGACACCAATTTTCATCCCTTCTGGAGATATGCAATAAAATCGAGTCTGTGCCACTTAAGCAGCAGTAATTACTAGCTGCATAGCCATGGTCAGGTCCACAATCCTTAAAGTAGGAGTAGTCATAGATCTCACGATGATTGGTTGAGTAGAGAAAGATGATAGACGTGCAAATGGATCCACCCATAACTGATACTCCGTAGATGATCAGTTCTCTGCATTTCCTTGGTTCTCCCTCCTTTTGTCTTTCCTCTTCTAAGAAAAGTAAAGCACCTCTCCAAATCCCAAGATAGACTCCTCTTGCTCCAACATTCTCAGCACCGTAGCTTGTTGACAACACCTTATGTCCTGTAATTGGTTTGTTATATTTAAGTATCTCAGCACATTCCTCATTCATAGCCCTAAAGGGACAGGAAAGTGGGTAATGGTCACAGGAGTTTACCCAGGACTATAACTATAGTTCTAGGAGAGGCCATCTGACAAGAGCTGTGAACTTTCACAGAGAACAGAGCCACAGATCACTTGTGAGCCAGCAGCAGGTGTGTGTGTGTGGGGATAATTACACCTGTTTTCTCTCTTCCCACCTCCTTATCTCAGGGGATGTTTTCTGTTGGCTGATCTCAAGTGAAGCTGGAAGAGGACAAGAGGAACTCACCTCATCCATCCGCACAACCTCTCTCCCAGAACATAAAACAGAGTAAAGAATGGTGGGGAATGAATCTGATCAGACAAAAGGAAGGTATTACTGTTGCCAAATAGAGATGACAAATAAAGAAGGA
>NW_021604608.1:18624833-18633333 GCF_004785775.1 Grammomys surdaster
AGGAGGAGGAGGAGGAGGAGGAGGAGGAGGAGGAGGAGGAGGAGGAGGAGGAAGAGAATCACGAGACGATAAGTAGTCAAGGACCTGTCATCTGATGGAAAAGGAAAATAGTCCTTATTGTAAGTGTTTCCATGTTTCTGTCTTCTCATTGCCCTTCCACGGGCAGGGACACTTCTGCTGTGTAGTCTCTCTTGTCTATGTTTGCCAAGAACCATCACTCCCTCACTTGGCCAGTGGCCACATCTGAAACTCTTGCAGAAACATAAGTTCCAACAGAGACTGATGGAGGACACGTCTCATAGAAGTGACTGGAGCTTACTAAGCCAGCATCACTCAGCGAGTCTCCAGACCCAAAGGCCAGGGATGGCTTGCCCTTTGGTGAGATACCACAGCATCTCCTGCCTGTATGGCTGCCTGGCAGGATAAACATTTGCTACATACGGGAAAGAATAAAATAAGATGTAGACACCTTGGTCACCTACCCCCTATTTCCAGAGCTTTCAGACAGGTAGACTCTCTCGTGCTCTACAGTACAAGCCATATGTCACTCAATTTCCTTAACTTCATTGGTTCTTCTTGCCTCCAAACAGTCTAACCCCCTATCACAGAGGGTATACCACACTCTCCCATACACTATACCTAACCCTTTATTTCTGGGAATTCTTAAGATCCTGTATCCTACAAGCCTGCTCTACTTAGTGTGTATCCCTTTGCTTAATGATGTTCCTACCCATCTTCCCTGGTACACACCATATGAAGAGGAACACACTGCTAGGAATGTGAAGTCTCACCCAAAACAATCTGGTTTTGAAACCTGGCTCTACTTTGGACTAGTAATCAATATATTTATAACCGTTTGTCTCAGTCTTCTCATCCATAAGATGGGGGCACAGCACAGGGCCATTTGAAAAGTCTATAAGTGGATATACATAGGTCACTGGGGAGACTATACTATAAATGTTAACCATTGTCATCATTGGTATCTAGGCCTGCCAAATAGTCCAACAAAGCAGTCCCCAGTTAAACCCCTGCAAAATCAGATCATAGGAGCCATCAAATAGACACAAGAGTGCCTTCTATCCTCCATATGATAGTCTTCCAAGTTGAAAACAACTAAGATATGAAGCAGGAGAATCCTAAGTTCAAGGTCAGCCTGGGACACATAGTGAGACCCTGATTCAAAACAAATAATAACAAAGAAAAAACTTGGTCATCTAATACTGCCACTTCCCTGGACGTTTCTATCCTCAATTATCATCCTGGCCTAGCTAGCTTCTACCAATGATTAGTCACTTATAGGCTAACTCCATGTAGGAATTTGAGGTTTCATTCTTTAGCTTAACCAATGACTTCTCCCTGGACAACGAATGGCATTAACATTAAAAATACAGCTGTCATTAATTGTAAAAATGCTTGCTGACATTTATTTTAGTCTTCTCAAGTCCAGTTTGTATCAAGTTTACTTTTTTATTAATGGCTTTCAAAGGACAGCACCTTTCTCAGTAGTCAATGTTATTCTTGTTAAAGAACATGTCAACAGTCATACTCTCTTGGGCCAAAATCAATCAACATCAGACCATTTAAGGGTGTATTCTCCTTCTAACTGCAGGCTTCGAGCACTGCACTGTTGATGCAATGCTGAAAGACAACGTCTTCCCGAGGTGCAAACAAGATGCTTAGATTAGAACTCAACTGGTTAAAAATTATATCGTACTGCAATTACAATGGAAGTAAAGACTGGAAAGAAAAGGCTTAGATAGGAAAGGCTTTGTTACAAAGGCTCATGTCATTATCTTGTCTCATGTCATTTAACCCTGAGGAAATCATATAGAATTAAATAAACACATATCCTCCACCAGCTAATGAAGTTTTATCCTTTCAGGCCGAAGATAACAGATTGCTGTTCATAATTTTTGTTTCTTAGAATCTTCCAACTTCAGGGCTGGAGACATAGCTTAGCTGGTAGAGTGCTCATCCATTATGCATGGAGTTCTTGGTGGATGGATAGCACCACATAAATTGACTATGGTGGTCATATAATATATATAACCCATATATATATAATCCCAATCACTCGGCAAAGACAAGAGAATCAGAAGCTCAGGGTCCTCCTCTGCTACATCTAAGGCCAGCTTGTAATAAACGATACCACTTCTCAAAAAAAAAGTCTATTTCATTATCACCACTTTTTCTACTGTTGGAAATACTTTTAAACCCTGCAACAGTTAATTATGTGACATACTTCTCAGCAGAAAACCACTCAAGTAAAAATCTAAGGTGATGGCTTCACATGGAGACACAGGAACCATGCCTGATTGATTCCCTGGATAGGAGCAAAGCTCTGCTACCTTTTGTCTCCAGGAACTGTCAGCATAACAAAATTAAAAATGCACACTCCCAACTCTGCAGCGACTGAAGATCTCACGTTTAGTCAGTTTCTCTTTGTTCTCAAAACTGTATCTCCTTTCTGTACCTTTTTTCTTATTTGATTCAAATCAGAAAGGATTCAAGTTGCACCTAAAACTTCCCCCATTGATTCAGACCGTAAGGAGGATGTGGCAGTGAGAAGAAATTGAAAGTAGGGAGTGGAAAGTTGGAGCTTTTTGGTGGTGGTGGTGGTGGGGGGTGTCACCTCACCAGTGCCTTAGGGAGAACAACCAGCGTTTCAGTTGCTCATTTTTCTGTTTTTGTTTGTTTGTTTGTTTGTTTGTTTTTGTTTTCCTAGGAAGTCTCTTTCCATAAGTGTTTCTTCCACAGTCCCCAAATTCCAAGGTCTTTGTTTGATGGATAACCTCTCCACCCCTGTGCCTTTGCATTTGTTATATATAAAGCTAAATGATTCCAGGACAGTTTCTATAATTACTTTTTTTTTTTTAAATAAAAAAGCAATAGCTCTCAGAAAACATATTGGCTTGATCTTCTAACCAGACTAGAGATGAAAGACAGGGTAGTTTCAGTTCTCTTGCTAAGATCAAGGCTTGAGGAGTCAAAAGCTATAGCCTGGTGGCTCCCTCTGACAGCTCACTCAGAGCTCTGCAGACCACCTCTGCTTTCATGCAAATATAATCCGCTTCATTAGGAAGTATTAGTTCCCTTTTCAGCCTCAAGCTTCAAAGCCATTTGTCATAATTGCTATAATTAGACCAGGCTGACAACACACCAATCAAACAGGCTGTTGCTTCATGGGTGTGGTTGCAAGGGTATCCACGACCTGAAATTCCCACCATGAGGTACTTTCCTTGAGTTAAGATGTAGTTGTTCTTTAAATATATGAATACTTATGTCAAAAAGCATCTCATTCCACTGCTCGTCGGCTGGCTCCTCTTCATGTATTTTAATTACCTGGGAAACAAAGATATTTGAAGCCTCTGTGTCCAAGTTAGGCTATGGCTAACCGTGGTAGTTGATGCTAAGTTGACCTCTGGGATGCACATAGTAGAAGAAGAGAACTAACTCCCACAAGTTGTCCTTTGCCCCCAGTCTGTGCACTGTGGTAAGCACACCAAATCCAGGTTCCATATCTGCATCCAAGGCCTTTGCTATCTGCTGATTCCCTCGGCAGCCCTTTCTCTGATCATGGGTGTATGTTCTCTGAGATTATACACTGGATTCATTCTTCAAGACTCAACTCTCCAGTTCCTTTAAAAGTCTATGGAAGTTCCATTTCTCCCCCTCTGCTCATCTTTCACTATTTTTCTGGTCATCCAATAAGGAAAGATGGATTTATCCAATGGCTCTCAATGGGATGCTACCCATCTATGGACATACAGCAACATCTAGAAACAAAAGACCCTATACCAGAATTTTAACACACACACATACATACATACACACACACACACACACACGTATATACACATATGTATTTATGTATATATGTGTATATGACTGTATATGTGTATATATACGTGTGTATATGTGTATATATATGATCACATATTTCTATTTAGCTTATATAAAATATTTAACTTCTATTGTTCAATTTATAAACCATAGAAGGTGATTGTTAGAGTCCTAGTTAGGCAGGGCAAGGTCATCAAGATACAAGCAGACCCAATGTGTGGTGACAGTCTATTCCTAAGAGAAGCCTTCTTCTGCAGCCTCACACATCAGCAATGCAAAGGGAGCTCTATTGCTCACTTATAGGTGTGACGAAACACCCAGTAAAAGCACTTATGAAGTGAAGGGTTGATTCAGACTCAGTTTGAGGTACAGCCCATCATAGAAGCAGAAGCATGAGGCAGCTGACCACACTGAGTCTGCATTAAACAAGCAGAGAGAGATGAGCATGGTGTTCTGCTAGCTTTCTGTGTATAAAGTCTGGGGCACCAGCCCATGGAATGAGAGTGTCCACATTTAGGGTGAGTCTTTCACCTCAGTTAAGCTAATCTAGGTAATCTCTTACAGGTATATCTAGAGGTGACTCTATATCTTTGGTGACTCCAGAGACTGTCAGGATGACAATCAATATTATCTATCAGAGGGACTAACAAGCCCCTTTAGGTATCCTTTATAGGGAGATTAATCCACCCTTAAGGGCTCCACCTTCATGATGTAGCCACTTCCCCTATGTTTTTTAACCCTGTCACCTTGGACATTCCATTTCAATATACAAACTTTGTTTTTATGTAGCCCTGGCTGTCCTGGAACTTGCTCTGTAGACAACGATGGCCTTAAACTCAGAGATCTGTCTGTGTCTTCCTCCCAAGTGCTAGAATTAAAGGCATGTCCATCACCACTCAGCTCAATATATGGACTCTTGTGGAACACATACATTCAGGCCATCTCAGGAAACACATTTCATAGACAAGGATGAGCTGAAACCAACTGAACTGTCATCAAATCTTAAACGGCTTCTTGGAGGTTGACAAGAATTCCAGCCACACAGCAAATCACACTCGCAGGCCAATGCCTCCCATAAGCCTTTGCAAGTACATGGTGGCAGGGCAGCACACAGAAGCCTGGGGACACAATGAGACAGCTAAGAGAGAGACTGTATATAGAGAAAAGCAGGGCTAAGTTAGATGTCTCTTGCCTTGGGAAAACCTTTTCTCTTGGAGCTGTAACACATACAGTTCCTTGAAACTGATCAAAGTTATATCAGAGCTCATTCCAAGGCACACATTACACTAGCTGACATCAGAATCCTAACTCCCAAACAACCCCAACTCTGTCAGCCCAGCAGGAGATGTGCCACTGGGTGGATGTGCTAGAGACCATGTGATTGTAAAGCCCTGGCTGGCATTGTTTGTAGAGATGTATTTGAATATAGACTTAGACACTTGAACTCAGGGATTTTAAGTCCTAGAACAACTACTAAAGCATAACACAAAGAGACACCATTCAAAAAGTTCAAACAGCCAGGCGGTGGTGGCGCACGCCTTTAATCCCAGCACTTGGGAGGCAGAGGCAGGCGGATTTCTGAGTTCGAGAGTTCAAGGCTAGCCTGGTCTACAGAGTGAGTTCCAGGACAGCCAGGACTACACAGAGAAACCCTGTCTCGAAAAACCAAACCAAAAAGTTCAAACAAAGTAACCAATAAAAGTTGGCAGTTCACCAAACTGCCAACAAGGGAGCCTGCATGGGACTGACCTGGGCCCTCTGCAGATATATTATAGTTGTGCAGCTTGGTCTTCTTTTGGGACTCCTAACAATGGGGACAGAAGCTGTCTCTGACTCTGTGGCCTGCCTTTGGGACTTTTTTCTCCTATTGGGTTGCCTCTTCTAGATTTAGTAGGAGAGGAGATGCCTAGTCTTCCTGCAACTTGATGTGCCTTGGCTGGTTGATATCCATGGGAGACCTGTCCTTTTCTGAAGAGAAAGGGAGAAGGGAATGGGAGGGAGAGGGGAGGTGGAGGGAGGGGTGGGAGGACTGGAGGGAGGGAAGCTACAGTTGGGATGAAACAAACATAAATAGATAGATAGATAGATAGATAGATAGATAGATAGATAGATAGATAGATAGATCGTGTCAATTCCAGACAAAAATGGAAATTAAGAAGTTTTAAAGCAATGGATAACTATTAGGATGACAGATTTAAGTTGAAACATCATAATTTTACCTAATGTAAGTAGATTAAAGTGAAAGACAGGTGTGGTTTGGACAACACAATAGAACCTACCTATATTGCTGACAAAGTTAACATGTGAAGTCTAAAGATGCCAACATTTCATAACTGAGGCAGAAGAGTACACATCAGTGTTAGTTCTAATAAAGCTATTTTGATGTCAAAGTAACTTCAAAGAAGAGAACACTGCCGGAGACAGCAAAAGCAAACAAACAAATTTCACTATGATGGAAGAGTCCATTCACCAAACAGACCTAACACCCTAAACAGATGTACCTCATCACAAAAGTTCAAAATATGAGGCAAGGGCAAGAAGACAAAAAAGTAGAATAATTGATAGTTTTTCTAGAGATGTATGTACTTCCTAGTCAGTACTGTCCAACCAGTAGACAGTGGTTAGAAAGGCGAAAGAGGATTTGATGGTGTCGTCAACCAATTTTTCAGAATTGTTCTATGTGGAATGCCACATCAAACACCTTACAGAAGTCAGGTGGGAGTCCAGGGTGCCAGAGAATGGGTGGAGGAAGGTCTAGCAAATGATGGCAGATGAGAAAATACTTGGCTAGAGGTACTGGTGACCAACCGGTCAACAGTGAAGTCTGTGAAGTAATTCGCTTACATTCCAGTGTGTGGTGTAAGCCCTTCTCTTGAGGTATCTACCATTAATCTTCCCGAAGCATTTACCCTCCCACTCCCAAGACCCCCTGAGGCTGGGCTCATCCTCAGGGTTCCTGCCTGGCCAGCTGTGGTGGTGAACTGCTCACACAGGAAGGGGAAGGGCCTGAGCAAGGAAGCCTGGTCCCAAGAGGGCTTCAATTAGAATGAGAATGGACATTGATCTCAGATCCCAGAAGGATCAGTTCTCACAAGGCAAAGCCCTATTTCCCCTGCTTCTTACAGAGATACACCTGACAGGTAAAGTCAAAGGGAGGGAGCAAATATTTACCCAGTAGAAGATGTAAACATGGAGGTTGGGGTTAGTTTCCTTGGCAGGAAAATGAGCCTCCAAAGGGACTCCTCTCTTGGCTAATTAAAGTTTTTCAGACCAGAGCAGAGGCAGGTCACTAGACCCAAAGACTGACAACGTCAAATGGTTAAAAGATGCAGGGAAGCGGGGGAGGGATGTAGCAGGATCCACTGCTGGAGGAGACAGCCATGGATCAGTCTTTGAAAGGGTTAGGTTAGCCATCTCTTTATTTACTGTTTGATTGATGCCTATTGGAACTTTCTGCCCTTACAATCCTCAGTAAAGCCTAGATGGTTCTTTTCACCCAAAGGAGACAATGGGATACTGAGCCCCACTCCAAGGCTGCCTCAGGGGAGTACAGGACTCATACAGCTTACTAGGATCCACCTTTCAGGAGGAGACTCACTAACTCAACCCTAAAACTGAGTAAATAAATGGATTCTCAAAGTCTTTCACTTTGGGGAGCCTATGGCAGACAAATAAGGAGGGAGAGACAGACACTGAGGCACTGGCAGGAGCTGGACCATTGGTCTCTCCTCAGCCGCTTGAATGCTTTACTTTGGGCTACCACACATGGCTGTGGTGGTGAGGCTAGGGGACTTAAATCAAGGAAAGTTGGCTTCTTTTTTCTTACAATTCTGGAGGTTCCAAGTCCAAGCTGAAGATATCAGCAGCACTGGTTTCCTGTTCTCAGCTTGCAAGTGGTATCCTCTCCCCATGTCCCCTTCGGCTTGCAGGTAGCATCCTCTCTTCTCCACAAGACCTTCCTCTGTGCATGTCTGCATACAAACTTCCTTCCAAGGACAGCAGTCAAACTGGATTAGTTTGAGGTCTCAATGACCTCATCTTAACTCACTGACCTCTGTGAAGATTTTGTCTCTAATCTCAAGCAGAGGCACTGGGGCATAAAGTTCCCCTGCACATGAAGTTGAGGGTTCTATCGGACCACAGTTCTCTCTATGCAGAGTGGCTTTTGTCTGCTGAAGTTCCTGGAAGAACTGTTTTATTTGGTAGGTCATGACCCTGCATCTGTTTCTCCTTCCCTGACTCCTTTCCAGAAATTTCTACTCATATAACCTCCCCCCCTTTTTTTTTTCTTCTAGAAGCAATAAAAACATATCCAAGTTTCCTGCAACTGCACAGCTCCATCTTTCCAGAAATTGGTTTTCTGAGAAATGTATGCCTCCAACACATGTCACAGACTGTCTTGATATGACTTCACTTAATCCTCTAGAAAAGACCAAAATGCAGGTGTGGCGTGCCTTTAATTCCAGCACTCAGGAGGCAAACGCAGGCAAAGGTCTCTGAGTTTGAGGCCACTCTGGCCTATGGAGCAAGCTCCAGGATAGCCAGAATTACTCAGAGAAACACTGTCTCAAAAAAAAAGTAGGTAGGGAGGTAGGTCAGTAGCAAGGAAGGAAGGAAGGAAGGAAGGAAGGAAGGAAGGAAGGAAGGAAGGAAGGAA
>NW_021604608.1:18633343-18661992 GCF_004785775.1 Grammomys surdaster
GAAGGAAGGAAGGAAGGAAGGAAGGAAGGAAGGAAGGAAGGAAGGAAAAGACCAAGATATCTGAAACCTACCATCTTGTCAGTAGAGTGCCTCTTTCATGTATTTCTCAAGACATTTTAATTTGTTGTGACCCTCTGCCAGCATCTGCCCCACCCTTAACCCAGCCCATTGAGCAAGACTTGGGGAATGCATCTGAGAATGTTCTGGAAGGGTCAGCACACACAGCTGTGCAGTGCCACGTTCCAGCACATCATGCCTAAGGAAGGGTGAAGATGGGCCATCGATTCACAAGGCCAAGGAGGGCAGTTCCTGGGGGACAAAGCTTGATCCTGGAGGTGGTGCTTGGTCTAAGTTTGCAGTCATTTGGATTCTGCAGCACCAAATAAAAGCCAGATGCGATGCTGTACATCTGTAGCTCCTCAGAGCTGGGAGAACAGAGAACGGAGGATCCCAAGGACGCATGACCAGCTGCTCTAGCTAAAATAGTAAGCTTCAGCACCATCAGCAGATGGCATCTCAAAAACTAAGGCAACTGAGGAAGACATTCTGTTATCAGCCTCTAGCTTCCACTTAACATGCGAACACACAGACACACACAAACACACATAGATACACACAGACACACACAAACACACACACAGATACACACACAGACACACACAAACACACATAGATACACACAGACACACACAAACACACACACACAGATACACACACAGACACACACAAACACACACACACAGATACACCAACATCAGAACACATATACAATGTGGATGATATTTTATTAATTTTATAGATGAAGAAAGAGTCTCAAAGTATGAAATAACTATGCTGCAGGCCAAGGGATGGAGCCAGTCTTTGGACTCCAATTTGTCTACAACAAGCTTTGTGGTTGCTGTTCACACTCTTCCCCTCCCCCACATCTTGCTATCTAACATTAGCCTTTCTCTCCCTACATGGAGCATCTCTCAACCCACGCTGAATTCCATTCATGACTTCTGTGTTTTCACCAACCCATTGACACGACACAGCTATGCACCAGTGTGGTCCAGAGTTTGGGAAAATAAATGTCTTTGGATGAGGAATTTTTTAAAGTAAAATTATAAACCTAAAACATTTTAAAGCTTTCATATACACTCCAGTTGTTCTTCCTAAACTTATGCTGGTGGTTGAGATGAAAAGTATTATCTTTTCGAAGTATCAGAGATTACACTGCAAAGCTTTTTCTCCACTGTTCTGCTCAGTGGCAGCCATAAATGAAGAACAGAGTCTCCTTATCTATGGGGACAAAGGTTCAGCCTCAAAGAGCCTGGCTGTGAGACAGATCCAAGGCCTCTCTCTAGCTGTGGACTGGACTAGGAAGCCCCTAGAAGTGAGGCTTGAAGACACAGATTCCCCAGGTGGCATCTAAGCCTTAGGTTCCTAAACTTGCCTCTGAATTTGAGTCACCTGCTATCTTTTTAAAAGTTTTTAAACTTAGTATAACTCTGTGTCTGTGTGTGTGTGTGTGTGTGTCTGTGTGTGTCTGTGTGTGTGTGTCTGTGTCTATGTGTGTCTCTGTGTGTGTATGTTTGTGTGTCTGTGTGTGTCTCTGTGTGTGTGTATGTGTGTGTGTGTTTGTGTGTGTGTATACCTGATGGGGAATTACATGTCATGGTGCTCTGTGTAGTTAATTCTTTCCTTCCACCTTTACATGGGTTCTGGGTGTTAAATTCAGGCTCTCGTCTGGCCATCTCTTAAATTACAGAGGCTTGGAGTATGGCTTCCACCGCAAGAATCTGATTCCCATGGGGAAGCCTGAGCATCAAGAGTCCTACACTCCCATGTGGGGTTAATATGGAGCAGCCTGTGAAAGTCAAACAGGCATTTCAATGGTACAAATTATTGATAGTTGGAAGGTAGTTTTTAGTGAATGAAGTTACAGCTGTGAGTGAAAATGGCTAACATGTGACTCAGACCAATAGGAAAGCTATTTATTGATCAATGACTAATAGGTTGGAAAATAAAACAACATGTAATGTATGCAATGTCATCGTGTGTTTATATGCAAATATAAACCAGTAAGTATCCTAAGATTGGGTTAGCAATCAGAGACAAGTTCAGCTTTACATGTAAGCAAATGTACTGATATTACTTTGAATTTAAGAATAAAGTAGGTTTGTCTTGTGTGCATGTGTGTACAAGTACACATGTATATATATGTATGTGCATGTATATATATGTGCATATATATACACATCATATACATAATATGCATATACATACATATACATCATATACATATACATGCACATGCACATACACACACATATATGTATGTATGTATGTATGTATGTATGTATGTATATGCATACATACATATGTATACATGCACATAGAAGCTAGAGGTCAACCTATGGTGCCAGTCCTTAGAGGCCACCCACCATGTTTTTTGAAGCAGGATCTCTCATTGATCTGGATGGCACTCCACAAGCAGGCAAAGCTGACTAGTCAACAAACCCCAGAGACCCGCCTCTCGGGCACTAGAATTACATCACGCCTAAGTTTTTTTTTATATAGAGAGAACTCAGCTCCTCAAGCTTATGCTGTATGTTCTGAACTCTCTCCTCAGCCTGAAGAAATGGATCTTTTTCTGTGGTTTGATTTTTTTGTAGTTGTTGTTTGTTTGATTTCAGTACAGATCAGGCTAGCTTCAAACCCATAGCACCCCTTTTGCCTCAGCATCCCTAGAGCAGGGATTATGGGTATGAGCCTTGCCATAGGCTTTTAAGTGGATTATCTGAGATCTGCTGGCTATTTCTTTTGGGCAACAACCTCCAGATTGAGAAGAGAGGCGGTGTTCAGAAGAAGTGGTCATTATGTAGTTGATGGAAGTAAACAAAAAGTAGCTTAATTTTGCCCTAGACTTCAGCATAGGCATTAAACCAGAAGTTCCTCTGTCTCCTAAACAGCAGAACACTTCATCTGTGGATACTGTCTTGTGAAATCTCGCCCATCTGCTTCTGATGAAAGAAACAAGCTGCTTTTTCTCCTTGAACATCATGCATGCTTTTTCTTAATTGAGGCATTAGTCACGTGACTGAATAAAGTACAAGAATAATCAAAAATATAACAAAGAGGCTCACATGTGCCCATGAACACACAGCAGAGGCAGGTCCTAGAGTAGTAACTATTCCCAAAAAGGAGTACCTTAAAGCTGTGCACTGGAGTACTGGAAGTGACCCCGAGTAGCATAAGAAAATAATGATAAAAATGTCATTTATTGAATGATTATAATTTGTAGTCACTGTTTTAAGCATCTTGCCTTTATTATGTCATCAGTGTACTGGATCGAGTCTCACTCTTACTAGGAAAGAAACAGGCAGCCGAGCAGTGGTGGCGCGTGCCTTTAATCCCAGCACTTGGGAGGCAGAGGCAGGAGGATTTCTGAGTTTGAGGCCAGCCTGGTCGACAGAGTGAGTTCCAGGACAGCCAGAGCTACACAGAGAAACCCTGTCTCAAAAAAAAAATTCCTAAAAAAGAAAAGAAACAGGCTTCTAAGGATAATAATAAAATGAACCAAAAACTAACACCTTAGAGTTGGACAAGACAAACATACAGAAGGAAAAGATCCCAGGAGCGGGCATAAATGATTTTTTTTTGTTAGTATCATTTGTATAAGATGATATTAGTAACTCGCTCAAGGTCATAGTCTAGCAAAAGGCAGTGTGGCTTCATACGGAGACATTTATGCACAGGGCTATACTGCCTGTGAGGACAGTGCTTCCAAAGAAGGCACTGTAGGACAACAGGTAAAATTCCAGCTCCAATAGCAAGAAAGATCATGGTCATATTTATCATAGAAAGCTGATTTCTTTTCTTTTGTTCATCCTATTGAAAATAGATTTTTTCCTCCTCCCTCTATTCCTTCCAGCTCTTCCCCTTCTCTCCTCCCATCCAGACCCACTCCCTCTTATTAGGAAACAAATAGGCTTCTAAGTGCTAGTAATAAAATAAAAACTAACACCTTAGAGTTAGACAAGACAGACAGAAGGAAAAGAACCCAGGAGCAGGCATAAGAGTCAGAGACCCACGTGTCTACACTCTCAGGAATCCCATAAAAACACTAAACTGAAAGCCATAAGGACCTGGAACAAACTTGTGCAGGCCTGGTACACGCTGCCTCAGTCTCTGTGAGTCTGCACGAGCTCCCATCATGTTGATTTAGAACGGATTGTTCTCCTGTGTCCTCCACCCCCTCTGGCTCTTACACACTCACTGCCACCTCTTCCATGGGGTTCCCTGTGCTATGAGGGGAAGGATTTGTTAGAGACATCTCATTTAGGGCTGAGCGTTCCAAGGACACTCCCTCTCCCCCTGCCCCCCCCCCCATAATATTTGGCTGTGGGTCTCTGTATCTGTTCCCGTCTGCTACAGGAGGAAGCTTCTCTGATGATGGCTGATCTATTAGCATAGCAGACTGTCATTACGAGTTCTTTTATTGTTACACTTTTTGGTTTTGGTTTTTCTTTTGTTTTGTTTTTTAGACCATTAGTATTTAGTTTTACTCTAGATCCCTGAGAGATCTAGTCTCTGGTTCTTGGTTACCCAAGCAATGTTGGGTACGGGTTCTATCTTAAGTAGAGTGGGCCTTAAGTCAATCAGATATTGGTTGGTTACTCCCACAAGCTTTGTGCCATCATTACCCTAACAATCTTGCAGGCAGGACAGAATTATAGATCAATACTGGCTGGCTTAGCATTTGCTTTTCTCTTTTGGTGTATACTCTACCTTCTTGTAATGAAGACACTAACACATAGGGGTAAAGGCTCTGTAGGCACCAGCTGACTTCTCCATGTTCGATGAGTTGTGTAGGTGTTGTTTTCAGCAATGGGACCTTACTGTCAGTTTGTGAAGACCAACCAACACTCTTGGCAACAGTCTGGGTTGTTGACGATTTCCATAGGACCCCTTTGGCCAATGACTCAATTAGATGTAACCGAATCCCAGTACTGGAAACTTCATTTGATGACAAGAAATAGAGTCTAGGTGGGACTCTATTTCCCCATTATTTGGCAATTTCATTAGATAGCCTTCATATATGTATATATTTGGGGAAGCTTCTACTGTATTAGGTTTATATACTACTCCTCAAATAGCCCTTAATTTTACTTGTCTCTTTCCCCCTCTCTCTCCAATTGTTACTACTATCCCAGACCATTCCCCATCCATCCATAGCTATCTATTCTATTTCCCTTTTCTATCGAGATCGATCAGCACCCCCGCAGTCTCTTACACTATACCTAACCTCTGTGGTTCTATAGATCATAGCTTGCTTCCCATTAGCTTAACAGCTAGTATCCACATATAAGAAGATACACACCGTATCATATTTCTCTTTCTGTATCTGAAATACCTCACTCAGGATGATTATTTTCGAGTTCCATCCATTTACCAACAAATATCATGGTATCGTTTTGTTTAACAGATGCATAATATCCCATTGTGTAAATGGACCACCTTTTCTTTATCCATTCTTCTGTTGAGGGACATCTAGGTTGTTTCCAATGTCTGGTTATTATGAATAGAGCAGCAATACACATGGCTAACTAACCAAGTGTCTCTGTGGCAGGATGAAGCATCTTTTGGGTATATGCCCAAGAGTGGTATATCTGGATCTTGAGGTAGATTGATTCCCATCTTCCTGAGGAACCACCATATTGATTTCTGTAGCGGCTGTACAAGCTGCTGTCCCACAGCAACGGATGAATGTTCCTCTTACTCCACATACAAGCGTGAGGATTGTTTTATTGATTTTGGCCATTCTGACAGGTTTAAGATGGAATCTCAAAGTGGTTTTGATTTGCATTTCCCTGATGGCTAAGGATAGTGAACACTTCTTTAAGTGCTTCTCAGACATTTGAGATTTCTCTGTTAAGAACTCTCCATCTAGATCTGAAGCCCATTTTTAATTTATTTTCCTGATATCATTTTATCATTCTGTGCCTTTGGGTTTCTTTTTCTTTCTCTAGTCCTATTATTCTTAGATCAGTCTTTTCATAGTGTCCCAGAGTTCCTGGATGTTTTGTGCCAGGAATTTTTTCAAATTTAACATTTCTTTGACTAAAGTATCCATTTCTTCTTCTCTGTCTTCAATGCCTGAGATCCTCTATTCCATTTCTTGTGTTCTATTGGTGAGACTTGCCTGAGGTCCCTGTTTCAGTTTCTAAATTTACCATTTCCGGATGTGCCTCAGTTTGGGTTTTTCTTTGTTGATTTTATTTCCATTTTCAGGTCTTTATTTTATTAATTTCCTTCCACTGTTTGTGTTTTCATGGATTTCTTTAAGGGATTTATTCATTTCCTCTTTATAGACCCCTATCATATTCATAAAGGCTGTTTTAAGGTCTTTGTCTTGTGCTTCAGCTATGATGGAACACTTAGGGCCTGCTATGGTAGGGTTGCTAGGCTCTAGTGGAGCTATATTGTCCTGTCTGTTATTGATTGTGTTCTTAAATTGACATATAGGCATCTAGGATTGAGAAGTTTGTCATCCGTGGTGCAGATATCTGGCCTTGTTTTTGTTGGGTGAGTGTTTTGTTCCTCGGTTTCTGATGCCCTCTTTGTTTCTTAGGGGAGTGTGGTGACTGTGTGTTTCCTGGTAGGAAATTTTTCTCGGATGCTGATAGTTATGTCCACTGGGGGTCCTAGATAAAATGTGCTTCTGGGTATTGAAAACCGATACTTAGGAATGGCGTTTGGAGGTGGGGCACTGAGAGGGTCCACAGGAGGGAGAAACGCAAGGTGTCCCATCAGAATCTGGTTAGTCCCTGGAAACGGGAGCAGGGATTGTGGAGAGGCCACACAGTAGAATGTCTACTACTGATCCGGGATGAGACTGAGGGACTGGACCTGGAAGAATGGAGATGGAGGAAACGGACTTAGAAGCAATGGGGGAGGTGAGGACCTGCAGTTAGCCTAACTGCTAACGGTGGCCTGTGTTTTCCAGGGAGTTCCTCTTAGAGCTGGGGCTGGGATAAAGTAGTGACTGGTTAGGAAGAGAGATGCCTGTGATCCATCTGAGATGGGGCCAGGGGGAGTGGGGAGGGATGCCTCGGCTGATAGTCTGATTCAGAACTGGAGATGAGACTAGGGAATTGAATTTGGAGGAACAGGGAGAGGTGAAGGCCTGCAGTTAGCCTACCTGCTTCCCTGGCCTCAGACAGAAGCTGATTTCTTATCTGAGGATGTGTCTGTAACATATCCATGTGAATGAATAATCTAAGAGAGATGATTGGACACACACTCTCTATTTTCACAGCCCATAGTACCCATAGTGTAGAATATACAATGGAAAAGCCATTTGAGGAAGCTAAAGAGCTTTGGGGTTTTGTTGCTGGTGTTAAGGGAAACAGCCAAATGAATCTTCCAGAGTAAAGATAATGATGAGGATGTCTGGTGCTGATGGCTCCATAGTTGCCCTAGAAGGACTCAGCCAATAGGAAGGCTCCAGGCTTCACAGAGGGGTACAGAACTGGGAAAGGAAGAGAGCACAAAACCACGTGGAACGGGGATGGAGCAAGAGACAAACACACCGAAGCAGAGCTTCGGCCATCATCAAAGCTGCGGTCAGCATCAGGACAGCTTGTGAAAAGACAAGAAAAGCTGGAGAGGTGAAGGGCATTTCTAGAACAAGGAATCAACTGGGAAAGCTCACCATGCCCAAAGCCAAGGCAACCCAAAAAGAAAAATGAAGTAGAATTCATTAGAACCCAGAGTATAAAGTCCCATGAGTCCACCCTGACACTAATGAATAATTGGATTAATTAACAACCACCAGAGTCAAATCTGCATGGGGGTGCTCTGAATAATTTATACAGAGAGTCCACTCTAAAGGAAGAACATAAATTATAAAGCCCATTCCTATGGCGGGGAGCACAGGGGAAACTTTATAGTCAAGAAGCTGCTCCAACCAGGTGACCTAGGCCACTATAGAACATGTCATGCCATGCTGACGGTATGTACCGTTGACAGGATGTGGTGGCAATGCAGTGTCTGGTATCGGTCACTCTCATAATCCCAGGTACTCAGGAGGTTGAGGCAGGAAGATCTTAAGTGCAAGATCAGTCTAGGCAACTCAGAAACAAAGTGGAGAAAAGGGGGGTGGTGATGGAGAGGTTTTAAATACCTCAATACTGCAGTATTTATTTACCAAGCATGCATGAGACCCTAGGTTTAGTCCCAGAATTTAAAAAAAAAAAAGATTAGGTCAGACAAGATGAGGTGTGTTCAGGGACTAACACATATGACTCAAAGACTAAAAGCCCACACTGTTGGGTGGGAGAGATCTAGGAGAAACCAGGGTAGAATAAATCATTAAAATATATTGTATAAAATTTTGAATTAAAAAATAAACACACACATTTTTTAAAAATTTAAAACAAGTGAGTAATCCTACACTAGTGGAGAAAACGTTCACAAGTCACGCACCTGCTAGGTATCTAGTACAGAAACCACACAGCTCACAGCTTAATAATTAAAGAAACAAAGAACCTCATTTAGATGCTATGGACGCTGTAAAAATGGATATCTACAGAGAACGGACAATAAAAATGATCACTAAAGAACTGTCAACACCATCCAGCAATGAAAGCGTGTGAGAGATTCCCCATTGAGAGGAATGAAGTAAATGTAACATGCTACCTGGAGGGAATCTTGGCTCAGCAGAAGAAACAGAGGAAATCGGAACAATCTGGGGGCTTTAGTTGATGGGTCGAGGGTGGTTCATAACTGCAACAGATGTGCCATGAGGACAGATGTTAAATTTACGTTAAAACCAGGGGAGAGCTGCATAAGAAGTCTTGTTATCTCTTCTATTTTCCTGTGACTCTAACATTGTTTTCAAAAGATCGAGGTTTGGGGTGTGGTTGTGCATGCCTGTGATCCTTAAAGCCACAGACCCTAGACTCAGAGCTTGTAGGACTAAGAGGGCCAGTGTCACCAAATTAGATCTTTGTATTTGACTTTCAATGGTGAGACTTGAGAAATGGCAGGAGAAAGTTGCTAGGCTCAGTCAGGAATAAGGAGAATCTAGAATCAGCAGAGCTCTGGAGATCTTGAGTGGCAGGCTCAGAAGTCAGATGAGGTCACGATTTAGAATTTATGTGGCTTCAGTGTGATCCTGGTAGGTTCTACGAGTCGTTTCTATCCACTTATAATAGAGACCATGCATAGAATGAATCTATCTGCAAGCATAACTATTCTGTAAATAGAAGCCGCCTGGAATTCAGTGTTTGCAGGACAGCAGAAGACCACCAGTGACCAGGATGGTGATGACCAGTGACCTCCTTCATTTCCAAGGACCACTCACATCCTCGAAAACATTTTATAACCTCACAGAATAGGATGCTCTCCCTCAAGTATAATTGTATTTAAGCTTCATTCCTTAAAGAGCAGAGGCTCAAATCATTTGGTACTTTGATATTTTGGGTTTAATGAATGACCGGAGAGCAAATGCAAACCTTTTGAATTGCTGAGACAATAGGAATCACCTGGAACTCCACCCCTCTCTACTCTTCCAACAAGTCTGTACTGCCTCAGAACAGAGCTTCACTCTCCTGGATGATTTCACACTGGACCAAATGCTAGCTCCGTTTAATGGGCTTGCTTCCTCTTGATTCTTCATCTCTGGCACATTCGTGATAACTCTGAGGTAAAGACTAGGAATGGGGACCACCTGAGCTTAAAGCTTGAATCCACTCACTAGAATAAGGATCTGTTTGTGTGTGTCTGTGTGATGTATTGTGTAGTGTATATGCATGCATTTGGACGGGTGTACATGTGTGTACATTTATATGCATGTGTGTACATATGTGTGAAGGCCAGAGGTCAACTCTGAGCATCTTCTTTTATCATTCTCCACCCTGTATTTTGAGACAGGGTCACTCTCTAAACTGGAATGTACTGATTTGGCTACCCTGGCTGGTGGGCGAGCTTTCGAGAATCTCCCTGTCTCAGCCATTCCCACAATGCTGGAGCTCCAGCTGTGCTCCAGTGGGCCCCGATTTTACTTGGGTGTTGAGGATGCAAACTTAGACTCTCATGCTTGTACAGCAAGTATTTTACTGACTGAGCCTCCTCCCCAACCCCTCCTTTTATTTCCTTTTTCCGAATCAGGGTTATTTCTGACAGCTTCCCTTTTAGCCACACCAGAGTTCAGCATTTACTCTCGGAGGGGAAAATCCATAGAACCCACCAGGATCACACTGAGGCCACATGAAATTCTAAATCATGACCTCATCTGACTTCCGAGCCTGGCGCCGAGCCTGGTGCTCTCGATCTCCAGATCTCTGCTGATTCTATATTCTCCTTATTCCAGACTGAAGATAGCAATGTTCTCTGTCTTTTGAACATGGGGCAGCTGCAAGGCGCCCACACCTCACTCTGTCATTTAATCCACGTCAGCAAGTCCTTCGCCTCACCATTGGAAGTCAAGGGGAAAGATCTGATTTGGTTACAGCTGGCTTGCTGGCACTACTTCCTGGTGTGCGCAGCAGATTTGATTTCTGATAAGCGTGTGAAACACCACTTTGGGGTTTGGGGACGGGGTAAGTGCTGCCTTTTGTTTTGGTGAAGGTGGAAAGTTGCTCTGTGTTTTCAGGTGGGGAATAATCAAGTTCATAGTTTGGTTCCGCCAGAACATGAACCCAGAAAAATAAATAAATAAATAAACTCTACAGTGGGTATTTAGAAAAGATGAACCTTCTTGTCCAGGAAAACCTGAGTTTGAGCTCTGGGAAGAAACAAAGTCTTCCCTGGGAAGTGAGAGCTCCCCAACCCTGTTGCGGCCCCTCCCCACTCTTCTTCCTTCCTTTTTCTTTCTTGTCTCCAGTCTCCAGTCTCCATCTGCACTGCCTAAGAAAGAAATGGGGAAGAACAGGGCCAAACCAGCACCCTGCTCTGCCTCTTATGAACGGGGGTGGGGGGTTAGGGGGGTGGGGGGGAGAATTCCTCATTTTAAAAAGGTTCTAAGTCATGAATGCCCTCTCCAGACCCAGTTTCATAAGGTGAAGGGTCCAGGTTTCAGAGACTTCCAGAATCCAAGTGAGGAGACATAAGCCGAGCCGAACAGCCAGGCTAGCTTTGGGTCATGTGCACCCCATGGCTTACCCGGGTGTTGAGTCAGCGGTCCTCAGACCACAGGAAGGTCAGGCCTATCTGCCAAAGTGAAAGTGCTGAATTATATTGAAACTGTCAGGAAAAAGAAATAAAATAAAATAAACCAACCCAGCCCCACATCTCTAAGTGTTGTTTCTGAATGTCATGTTTTTATCTAGAATTACGGTAAAGTCATTTCAGAATGGTTGAGGCCTGTGGTATTCTGAGCAACTTTTCCACTTAATTCAATCTAACCACACTTACTCCCTTACCCTAGTGTTGCTCCCCACCTCCCACCCCCGCCAGGTCTCCTATGGGCCCCTCCCATTTGCAAACCCTGACTTGAGCATTTCCAAGCAGGTTCTGAGGTGAGCAGGATGGAAGAAGTCTGATCATCCAGTTACAAACTTCAGGAGAGAAGGCAGGGACAACCTGGTGTCCTAGGTTCCCTTGGGGAACCTTCTGCCCTAACTGTGTATTGGGCATGGGACTACCAGGTCTGTGTTCAAATTCAGCCTCAACCATGGTCTCTGATTAGCCCTAGAGCTTCTAATAAATTATCATCATGTCTGTAAAGTATAAGAACCAATCCTTCCTCACAAGACTGTAGGCAAGAATGGAGCTCACACATGTAAAATCATAGGATGAAGGGCAGAAAGTCACAAATAGCACTTTTCTCATGCTTCTACCCCCAAATCCCAACACACCCTGTCCAACAATCCAGGCCCACATCCAGTCTGCCTTTCTCCCTCTAGGACAGCACCTTTATGAGCCCTGGGCCCATCTCTTCTCCTGGAGGAAAAGATTCTCCTCCCCAGGTCAGAGCTTACATGTAACCTCTGACGGCTATGCACTGCACCACTGTCTAGTGTACTGGATGACTCCCAATTACTAGATTACACTGCAAATGCCAGTTGGTACCAGCGTTGGTGAAGACTTGGCCCAATCGTGTACTATTCCCTGAACAGCATGCCGTGGACCACGGGTCACCGTCTCCAAGCCAGGCCTCTGTAGCAACGGCATCACTAGCTTACTCTCTAGCCCCATGTGAGCCTCAGATCTTGTTTCATCTCCTTCTCAGTCCATTCCCGACCATAGCCTGCAGCTTCCCACCCTCATTCCTGGATTGTTTGTACTTAAGACCCTCCAAGGATGGCTAATTTTCAAAGAACCAAAACTCCAAAACTATACTTGCAGCTTAACTATATTAAGTCAAACTGCTTTCTCCCTACTGAACTTTCTGGAAGGAAGATGGTATCAGATAGTTAGGGGACTGACCTTAGTGATGCTGATTCCAGGAGACCCTTGAACACCCTGCCAGCAGCTAAGTAACCCTCCTCACCTCAGTTTCCTTTTCTGAGAAGAAAAAAATTAGCCAGGCATGATGGCGCACACCTTTGATCCCAGCACTCAGGAGGCAGGGACAGGCAGATCTTTGTGAGCCTGGTCTAGAGCTAGCTCCAGGACAGCCAGGGCTGTTACACAGAGAAACCTTGCCTCGTAAAACAAATAACAAAGAATTTATACTTAGCCCCATGAAAGTTCTATGAGGGCTAACAAGCTCATACATGTTCAAGTATCCTCTTAGTTTAAAGCTTCCCAATACCAACTTGACATTTTCATGAAAGCTAGTGCCCCATCCGGAAGGCAGAGGGGCTGCGGCTTCACTCTCCTGATATCTGTAGTCCTGATTCCCTCATAGCCTTTTCTTTTTTAAAACCTTAAAAACAGGTCTCACTATGGAGCCTTGCTGGCCTTGAACTCACAGAGAGCCTCTTGCCTCTGCCTTCTGAGTGCTAGGATTAAAGGCATGTATCACCCGCACACTCAGCATTCCCATCGACTTTTAATTTTTTATTTTATTATTATTGCTTTTGTTGTTATTTTGAGACAGGATTTCATTATGTATCTCTGATGTCCTGGAACTCACTATGTAGCCTTGGTTAGCCTTGAACTCACAGAGATCCACTTGCCTCTGCCCTCACCCCCAAGAGCTGGAATTAAAGGCACGTGCCACCATGTCCTGTTCCCTCATGGACTTTTAACTCTCAGGCCAGGCACTGTATCTGGTTCCTCCATGGATCTGGGTCAGCCCCAGCCTGGTGCTTAATTCACCAAAGCAGACATTGAGTTTATAATTTCCATCATGTATGCTACTTGATAGCCACAATTGGCTGTCTATACACTTGAATGTCTCTGAGGGACGAATGGGAAGATGGCAGGAGCTACATTAAGTAAGACCTGTTCCCTCCCCTCCTTCCTATAGCAATACCCTAAGACAGGGCAAAGACAGACCAACAAATGCAGGCCAGTCAGTGAAACCCAAGGAGCATCCTGTGACTTCGCTATTTTATGAGCTGCATTAACTAGGACATGGCCCAGCAGAAGGACCAACAAGCAATCGAGATCTAAACCTCCACCATTCTCTCTAAACCTCCCTCATTCGCTGCCCACCGTGTCTCTAAGGGGCCCAGTCAAGTGCAGTACTAATTTCTAAAAGACTGGAAAAAGGGAGCGCTTCATTCTCTTAAGCATGCACCCCTTCTACAAGCGTTTATGAATCATATACCATGTCCCAGATGTACTTGATATTGAAGGGGCAAAGCCAGGCCCGTAAAGAACTCTAAAATCCCGGAAAAACAAACAAGGAAGTAGATGATAGCTCAGCCACAGGGCACAGGAAGTCGGCGGCTGTGAGAACGCTAGGGTGGATAGCGCTGACCGTGCAGGACGTAGGGTGCAGGGGTGACAGAGCTCCAGGAAGACAGAGTTCAGTTCAGCGTCTTTAAAGATGGCCATATATTAAGTAGAGAAATCAAGACAGAGTGATGAACAAGGAGAACGAGCTATTATAAGCACGAAGATAGCTGCACACAGAGATAAAAGAATGGTGAGCTCAGGGGCTTTGGGCGTGGCTTCTACGTTCTTCCCCCGCCCATCCCCCACCCCACTCCTCACAGTGGAGTGGCTTTCTTGGCAGAATTGAGTTCTTGGAAGGACAGGTGTGAAACCTTTCCCATCTCCTGCTTTAGAGCTGGGGAAGCCAGAGTCTAGAATGGGAGACGTTGCAGAGAAAAGAAGGCAAGCCAGACCCTGCTCTGGCCCTTCCTGATGCGCAGTTGTAAGAAGAAGAAGAAAAAAATGAGCCTGTCACATGTTCTAGAGGCTCTGGGCCCCACTGTGTTAGAATCCACATTTGAACCTTCCTCCCTACAATAAACTGCCTTCTCCATGTGACCAAAGACGGTAAAGACAAGGAGCTGGAGATATGGCCTGATCAATGGTTAAGAGAACTTGAGGTTCTTTCAGAAGATCTGAGTTTGATTCCCAGCACCCACATGGCAGCTCACAAATGTCTGTAACTCCAGTTCCACGAAGCATGGCCACCTCTTCTGGCCTCTGCAGGTACCAAGCATGCACATGTCATAAAGACAAACAAGCAGGCAAAGTACCCATACACATAAAAATAAGTACATGAATAAATAAAATGCTAAATGAATAAACGAATAGATGTTAAAGACCGCCATAGCCCCACTAGACATGATGGTGATAACTCAGAGATCCTTTTAAAAGAGATTCCCTTGTATAGTATGAACGCTCCTGTCCCTCATAGCCCCCAAAATTCATAGATTGAAATCCTGATCCCAGAGGTTATAGTGTTAGGAGTGATTAAATTTTGAGAGTACAGCCTTCTAAATGAAGTTCAAAGGAGGCACTAACATCCCTCCCATCCAGGGAGAAGGTCTCAACTGTGAGAGGGAGGCAGACACCAGCTCAACTGGTTCCTGGCTCTTCCTGCGCTTCTCAGAATGTGAGAAATACACTGGTTGTGTCATAGCCGCCCAGACCGTGTGGTTTTTATAGTAGCAGTGGTTGATTTTGTTTGTTTTAGACAAGATCTTGCTAGGTAACCTAGGTTAGCTTCCAACTTGTGATCAGCCTACCAGCTCTCTTGCATCCACTTCCCAAGTGCTAGCAATCCAAGCATTGGGTACCTCCATTCCCACCTTACACTCTCAGGGAGACCTAAGACTGAGTGAATCATTCCAGAAACATACTTGATTGTGGTCATATAAAATGCAATTTTTAATGAAAATGTATCTCACAGAACAGACAGCACACAATGCTTTCAAAGATTGCTTTGATTTTATTTATTTATTGTTTACATTTATGCTTATTTGGTGTGTGTGTGTGTGTGTGTGTATTCATGTGTGGAGGTCAGAGGACAGTCATTTATGGGAGTCAGTTCTCTCATCTCACCACATGGACTCAAACTCAGGCCATTTCACAGGTTGGTGTGGTAGCTCCCATTTGAAATCCCAGAACATGGGAAACTGAAGCAGAAGGACCTTGGAGACAAGGTCAGCCTGTGCCACTGTGACTTCCAAGACAGCCTGAAGACACCCCTCCTCTCAATAAATAAATAAGTAAATAATAAATAAATAAATAAAGATAAGCTAACTCACATGTCAGATCCTTTACTTTATGAGTGATCTTCCTGGCTCACTTTTTGATTCAATAGACTACAAGAATTAGTATGTGTATAAATAGAATATAAATCATGTATTATGCACACTAATTCATTTCCCAGTCCTCTTATCAGCTGCATATTATCTAAAGCCCAGTACAAAATGAAAACATGTGGGGCTCCTTGTCCGAAATATAAGCGTTTTCTAGACAGCGACAGTAAACTAGACATTAAGCCCACCTTCCAAGCCAGCTCATCTGCCTAAAAGGCTGTCCCTGAACCTACCAAACTGCCTCAGGGCCTGGGAAGACACAAACCAGCCAAACCGATGCGGTCTGTGCCCTCCCTCTGCAGGCTACAGCAGACAGGAAGAAAAGGAACCTTTTCTCTGACCTTTGATGGAGACTGAGATAGGTCCTGGGTCATCCAGGAGCCACCTTATCTCCTAGGTCAGCAGGGACTTGCCTAAGGAAATGACCTAGAAGCCGAGGGCCGGAGAGTGATGCAGATCTGGCAGGCACGGCTTAGGAGGGAAAGTACTTTAGGCTCGAGGAAGACAATGTACAAAGGTTGGAGAAGAGCCTGCAGGGTGGTGCATCTGAAGAAACCACAGGATGGAGCTTGGCTGCTGCCCAAAAGAGCCATGGTAGGGGCAGCTGGGGGAAGACAGCAATCGAGATCAGGGCCAGCCTTGGAGGAAGGTTGAATTTTATCCTAAAGACAGCTAGAAGCTCTTAATGGGTTTCTTGGCCCCCTCCCAGCTGCTTAGTGAGCCAGGATGGGTATCAACAGCTTTATCGGAGGAGGAAAACCAAGCTACCTTTTCTGGTTCCAGATGAAGAGTAAAAGAAAACACAGCAAGATGGCCTGCGGAGAAGCTCAGGCAGGAAGTCCTGTTGGGCTGAGCCCTTCAGCCTTATAAGGGCCATGGACCCTAGCAAAGAGAAGCAGATCTGAGCAGGAGGCCAGGAGAACATTAGAAAGGCACATCCTCACCCGATGCTGAGATCGATGGTACAGGCTCAGCAACAGGAAATCACTTACAGGGTATGTGGCAGATGGCTGGTTTCTGTGACGCCTCCGAGGGCCTATTCCACACTACCATGCCTACTGGGAATCTTGCGTTTGCACCTTGCCTTTCCTACCAGATATATCCAGTGTGGCCCGAGAATAAGAACTATGTGTTGCTGGGCCTGGTGGTGCACGCCTTTGATACCAATACTCAGGAGGCAGAGGCAGGCGGATCTCTATGATCCTGATCTACAAAGTGCGTTCAGGACAGCCAGGGCTTGTTACCCAGAGAAACCAACCCTGTCGAAAAAAAAAAAAAATCAAAAACCAACAAGCAAACAAAAACCCTATGTCTCACTTGTTTTTTAATTCTAGGTCTTTACAAGGGAAACCATATACCATGGTTTGAATGTGTTCTCCAAAGCTCATGCTGTAAACCTGGAACTCCACGTAATGGTGACATTTGGGGATGAGGCTCTTGGGAGGTAATCAGACTTAGACGAAGCCATAAGAGGAGGAGCCCTATGCGAGGACCAATGGCTTTATAAGAGGGGGAAGAGCCCCCATGCATCCGAGTTACTGGTATATGTTCCTCTTGGTACAATAAGAAAGCCCTTTCTAGATGGAATCTCTAGCCTTGGACTTCTCACTGTCACAGCAGATAGTTTCCTGCTCAAAGACTACATTTCCCAGCTTCCCTTGCTTGTAGACTACAGAAGTCTTTTCTACCCCAACAAGGGTCTGCAGCATCTCCTCTGTAGGCATTTTGGCTATCCACATGTGTGAATGACAAAGATACCCTGTTGTCCCACCTAAGGTCAGAGCAAGCCTTTCTTTCTGCTTTCTGTCTCTCCACAGCTGCTTTAATAATCTGACAACCACGAGAACTAGATTTCACTTCTAAGTTGCTTGGTCTGTGCTAGTCTGTCACACCCACCGAAAACTAAGTTAAATAATTACATACATACAATTAAATACAGTGGTAAATTTAATTGTATGAGTAAATTATACCACCCAGAGTTGTATCCAAGACATGCTATACATTGACATCTGTGGAATGGATAGTTAATTCACAGTGACCCTGGATGATTTCTATAAAGACAAAACTATTTGACTTCAATGCTGTTGACTCTAAAATATATCTATGAAGTCCGCTGGTTTTCTAATTTGAGACTTATCCGGAAATGATGAACGTCTCTGTCCATTTGGTTGTAATATGCTTAGCAAACAGGGCTTAATGTTTAGGCTTTTATCTCCCACAGGGCCTGACATACAGTAAGCGGTTCATTATTCAGTGACTGTGTAGACCACACCCACATACACACCAACTCAAGCATATTTCTGTGCTACTAAAGGTTTTTTGTGGGCACAGATTCAATAGTTTGTTTAAACGTTCAACTGAAGTACAAACAGAACATACAACACAGTGTATACAATGCATATCAAAGCGTATGAGTTTGTACTCATCAGACATCAAAACCCACAAAGGTGACTGATAACGCAGACTGTCTGGGAGAGGTTTGCAGTGTTTAATTGAACAGTACTCAGGAAGGAAATAGCTTGTTCTGCTATGGATCTCCGAGCTAGAAAGAAATAGAAACAGGTTTAGATAAAATGAGCTAGAAAGAAATAGAAACAGGTTTAGATAAAATGTTGTAACTGTAAAATCAATTCAGAGAGGAAACGTCCCAGAAGCGATTCTCAAGAAGTTTGGCTTCATGATGTGACATCTGAGAAAGAATGGGCAAATAGACAGGCCGCTCTACTCCAGTATTACTTAGGAGCCAGTGGGGGAGTACACAGTGAGCCATGTGACTCTGGAGAGCCAGTCACGGAAAAGAGAGCACCCATAGATCTCAATGGGATTTTTCTCAGTGCTATTCAAAGTCAGTCCTTTCACTTGTTAGACGGCAGGTGCCATTTTCTCTGCAGTCACAGATGGTCTAAAATCCCAGCTCCGTCCGAAGTCCCTTCTACTTCCCTTTGTCCCAGAGACCCACTAGAGAACCCCAGATTCTTCCTGATGCCCACTCTCCAACTCCCAACCTGGTCATTTCCTCTATGCCCCCATTTGCTTGATTTGATTTATCTGCTTGATTTCTGCAAATGAAATTCCTACTGGATAGGGTTGTGCATAGATCTTCTTCAAGGCCCTCCAGGAACCTTGCCCATCTTCTTTCCACTCCATCCTCCATAAGAACTCTGTTGAGGTCGGACTTCCCACTGCTTCATCCTGTGGAGGTCCCCCTCAGCCTCTTGTGCTACCTCCATTTCTCCTGTGTGTAGCTCTTCCGGCTCCCTCTCCTATCCTGCCTTTATCTTTTTCGTTACCCTTAAAAACAGAGACATGGGTCGTTTTGGTTTAAGGGATTTCCTAGATAGAAAGCATACAGACTCCTGAAAGTTCAGAGTTGACACAGTCCAGAGTGCTAACAAGAGAATCGTGAGTTCAAAGCCAGCATGGATTAAGTGGCAGATTCCAGCTTTGGTGACATGACAAGACAAACAAAAACCTGATCTAAAAGAGGAACAGACTATTTTCCAGACTGATCTGACAGCGGGTGCTGCAACCATTGACCAATCCCACCCAGCCTTTAAGATTAGACAATGTCACACACAGATAACACTGAAGAGGCATAGCATGGAACCCTAGACAGAGCAATACTCAGGCAGGAGAGGAGGTAGAAGAATAAGGAACTCAACCACCAGACCATCAGATGCAAGCTAAAGGGCCTTCGAAAATCAAGTAAGCACAAATAGAATAAAGAGAACACTACGCAGACAACAAGGACTCAGACCACCTCCCTGCAGCCACTGGCTCAGAGAGGCACTGATCAAAGCCAAGGTCAAGATGCTTTCTGAATTCTTTCCCACAGTAACAGTCATGTGGGGAAGCAGCCTGCTATGGTGGCCTATGGTTGGCAATAGCGCTTATAGTATGAGAACTCTCACCAAGCCAACCCCGAAGTCCACAGGTCTTGATGATTTTCAATGGTATTGTATTCTTTTCCTCATTGGCTGGGTTGTAGAGCATTCCCCACGGCATTCCTTCCATGAGGCTCTTAGACGGTGAGCTAGCCCAGAGAAATCCCATCTTACAGAGAAGAACGCCAGCAAAAGATCCCCTCTTCCATAACCTGGACTGACCAGGCATCAATCACTGTGTCTGCCAATGCTGTTACAGAAACAGGGGAGGATGGTGCTGGAGAGCCCAGCTGCCGGCTACCACTTGATCAAGCTGTTTGAGATTTGCTGCTGTCAGCTTTCTTATTTATAAAATGAGGATGCTGGAAAGGATAAGTCATTTTTAAACCTGGTTTTGAGTAGGCGAATGATTTTTCAAACTTCGCTTGACAGCGTGTACCTTCCCCATCTTTTTTTGTCATAAGAACAAGGAGCTCATGGGAGAGGACAGATGAAGGTAGAGGTGCAGACTGAGCAGGGGTGGGGGCTATAGCATCACTTAGCCTTGCTATACCCACGCCCCCATGGCCATCCCAAAGCACCTCCAGAGAGGCTGGAGGAACCTGGAAAGAGACTAAGACTCTTAATTAGAAGTTTCCTTCCTTCCAGCCCAGATTTTAGGGATGCTCTACGTAAGATTTTAGTTAATATTCTGTATAAGATTCCTGCTCCGAAGTGGCCTCAGCTGCAGGACAGTGACAAAAAATTTGAATTGACCTGTAAACTTCTTTCCTGGTAGCTATTTTTCCATAGTGTTGGGATGTGCTACACAGCCTGCTGAAGGAAAAATTGCCCACTGATATAATAGTAGCATGAAGGTTATACGGGTAACCAACCACTTTCTGATTGGCTTCTGAGGCTTGTTCTATAGGAGAGACTTCATGCCAGTACTATAAACATGGCCAGAAGTTCATGGCCCTGGAGGTCATAGGCCCTAGGGGGGAGCCTACTCCTGTTGTTTTGTTAAATGGACATGTTATCAAACTACCTCCTAAATATTTAAATATTTGTATTTATACCTACAGATTGGGTATAAATCTGGCCAGAAGAGCTTCTTTCTGCCATACATAGGAATTAAGGTACAGACTCATAACTGGTCAAGGTGCTGAGAAAAAGTATTACTGTTGAGTGTTCAGCCCTAAACCAGACAACTATATCTATTAAACACACACACACACACACACACACACACACACACATGGGTCCCAGAGAACTTCATGGAAAGAGGAGAAGAAAGAATGGAAACGCTGGAGCATGAGGCAAGTACTGTGAAATGATGTCCGAACTTCATGAACTATACTCTCCAGGCCTCCAAGGACTTCCTTGCCAAATGCCTGGTCCCCGTGGCGTCACTGTTTGTGTCAGATATTTTGTCATGGGGACAAGAAATCTATACAATTCCCCTCCCCAGTCCAAGCTCAAGAGATCTTTGGGTGTCTTCTGATGATGTGTCTTTGGGTGCCAGCCCTCTGGGCTGCTCAGGCCTTCCTCCCAATAACTGATGTCAGACTTGAAGATGTTACAGATCCTCTGAGTGTCAGAAGGAAGGAAGCATAGACAAGTGGAGAAAGCTCTAGCCGGGGAACCAGAGGCACTTGCCTTCAAATCTGAGTGTCTACACTTTCCAGATGTGTGACCTTGGACAGATCATTGAGCTCCTCTGAAGCATGCATTTCTCCAGGCCTAAAACCGGATGAAAGTAAGCAGGCATTTACAGTTAGTGTCACATTCACTTCTGTGGCCCTACTCTGTCACTGCCTCAGCTCTGTCTCTGGTATTCTGCTGGTCAGGCCCTGAGCCTGGTTCTTTTCCGTCTTCCCTCTGCTCTGAAACTTCTCAGCCTAAAAGCTGTCCCAAGGCTGTGGCTTGTGATGCTTGGTTCTCACCTGGGGATAACAGAAGGCAACGCCTGAAAAAAAGGGGGGGGGGCATCAGCCAACTAGAAGAGAAGGCACCGAGACTCAGAAGAGGGCACTCAAGGAAGGGGCTTTGTGCATGGATTTCCTTCTTGGAATGTGGAGAAGCTTGTTTAAAACCCTGGATATTGCCCTTCGGAGACTATCCTTCAAAGACCAGCTGAGCAGTTTCTAGGAGTCAGACGCCCTGGGGAGAAATTCAAATGAGTTGATGAGTGACGACTGTGTGAAGAGGTTTAATTATGAGTAACCCATAATAGAGTGGGGGCTTTGACAAACCCAAGCTTCAAGTGGCTAAAAATAGATGTGACAGACTGCAAGGAAACGAAGAAAAAAAAAAACCTGGAGAAGGGGCAGTGCCACACCCACTTACATCAGTCACAATCTCCCAATCAAGTTGGTCATCAGGACTCCAGAGAGGCATAAATAACAGGTGCCTGGAGCCGATCTCACTCTGCTGGGCATTTAAAAAAAACAAAAACAAAAAAAGCCGGTGTCATGTAACCCAGGCCAGCCTCCAACTTGCTATGTATCAGACGGTAACCTTGACCTCTGATCCTACTGCTTCTGGTGCTGGGATTCCTGGCACGAACCACCATGCCAGGCCTGCTGGGTTTCAGTCTCTGCAAGTTGGCTGGTGTTACAGTTTTCAGTGTGTACACCCAAGACTACTAGACTAGGCTATCCCTCAAACATTTGTAATTTACTGGCTAGTTCAGTTGTTTATAAGCTCTGGCTTGTTACAATGTTGACACTTTTAATTAAAATTATTGCAATCTCCTCTTCAGTGTAGCCAGTGCTTTCTAACACCCCATCAAAGGCTCATACAACCAACCACAGTTAAGGCAGAAAGATCTTGAGTAGCGATAATGTTACATTAGTCCCTTTTCTCCTTCAGCACAGATGTCCATTCAATTTGCCTGGAGAAATTTAATAGAAATATATCTTTGCCTTGTGTCTTTTGTGGATAACCCTTTCAAATGACTTTGCCACCAAAAAAAAAGGCATTTTCGTTTTTAAATTTTCCTACCAATAGAAATCTAAATGCCGAAGGTAGTTTCTTCTTGATTGAAATACTATTACTGTAAAACTGGATCTAGAAACTTCCAACAAAGTTTGAAAAACACCAGACACGGAAAGTAAAGTTCTAGTAGAAATTGCTTAAGGAAAATGATAGAAGCTGATGTTTATTCTAAGTAGTAATTAATCATGTAACTGCATAATGACTTAATTGACGAAGTTACTTAAATAATACATTAACAAATATATGATGATGTAATTAAACGCAATACTAGTGATTAATTACAGTAATTAGTATTCATCAACAGGACAGGATCATTTACTCCTTTTTTTGGTACATAAAAGCTAAAGCAAATGTGTTCACATATGTGAATGCAAGAACAGCAGGAGTTCTGTGAGGTAATACCTCTCTGTTTTTTGAAGTCCTTCTGGGTTAAAACACAAGGTTATTCTGTGCCCAAGCACAAGGTTATTCTGAATACTTTGCAAGTATCAGTCTGGGTTTGCTGAAATAACTCTGTAGGCTTCCTGTCTTCTGTAGAAAGATGGAGCCCCCTCCTCACCTGCACAAGCTGGGGGAATACCTTCATTTCAACCTGTGCACAGGGATTGAACCCTCTCTTAGCATGCACAGGGGTGGAACCCTTTCTTTAGTGCATGCTTGGTGAGAGCTATATCACAATTTCTAGTTGCTTTATTTAGGGCTCTGAAAGCTGTTTGCACACTGAAGCATTACACTCTGGGCAGAGCCTATACAGGTCTGATGCTTAAGACCAACAGCTCCTTAGGAAAGTGTACTGTGGTGGACCTCGGTGGTTTTTAAGTGACTTCAAAACCATTCATGTCACCGACCTTTAAAAAGCCCTTTCCTGCTGGGGTGGAGGGCACACATGCCAGCCTTGGCTGTTTAAAACCTGACCATATTAGTCAGGGATGTCTGTGAGCCTTGTGTGGGACACAGAGGAAATTTCTTTCTAAACAAGACCTGTCAGAAAAAAACCTGTGTGGACTAGGCAAGGGCAAGAGACGTGAAGGGCCTATCCAGAATTCAAGAACCCAGAGAAGCAAGCCTAAAACACTCAGGGGACTTGTGTGGTGGGGACATTTGTCAACAAGGAAGAAAGGCTGAGAGGCTGTTTGCTGCTGATTTTGTCTCAAAGGATAAGAGATACAATTACAATACCATAGAACAAGGCTAGCCCACTTATCTGATAAAACTCTCCCAAATATGTGCTGAGCCAGGACCCTCAAGGTAAAGGGACTTTCACCCAGAGACAGCCCAGGGTCTGTAGTCCAGGAATGCTCCAATGTCCACCAGCCTATGCTTGGAAGGTTTGCTCTGCTGGCCTCTCACGAAGTGTTATCACATTGATGAAGATACTGATGTGATGATAGACAGACAAATGAAACTTGTGTGAGAAGGGAAGTGACATCATTTCAGGCCTCCCTTAGATGTTTAGAACACAGTCAAGCATGGGTGGGAGCAAGAAGGAGAGGGAGAGGGAGAGGGAGAGGGGAGGGAGAGGGAGAGGGAGAGGGAGAGGGAGAGGGAGAGGGAGAGGGAGAGGGAGAGGGAGAGGGAGAGGGAGAGGGAGGAGAGGGAGAGGGAGAGGGAGAAGGAGAGGGAGAGGGAGAGGAAGACTGAAGAGAGGAGAGAAGTGTGGAGGGGAGGGAAAGGGAAAGAAGGGGAGGAGAGGTGGGGAGGGGAAGGAAAGGAAGAGAAGAAAGAAGAGGAGAGGGGAGGGAGGGAAAGGGAGGGGAGGAGAGACAGGCTGTGAACATGAAAAGGGCAAAGCATCCTGACAAGAATCAGCAGAAAAAAACAGACATCAGCAGCAGACCCACAGAGACTCCTGATATGAAGACAAAAGACAGAGTAGAAAACAGTTGTATTTATGGTGTTCAAAGATAAGCTTCAGAACTTTATAAAGATCAACAAAGAGAAAGAAAGAAAAAGAAGGAGAACCTACTGTAGACATTGAAAACAGCAAAACTGAACTTTCAAAGGTCAAAAGCTTAGGTTTTCCCACAAGTTAGAGGCAGCCAAGACTTAGTGAACTAAACACAAGAACAGGCTGGGAGGAGTGGTCCACACTCTGGTACACTAGAGTCCCAGTACTTCAGAGGCTGAGGCAAGCAGATTGCTGACAGTCTGAGGCCAGCCGGGATTACACAGTAAATTCCAGTGTCAGCACAGAATGAGACTATGCCTCAAAAGGATAGGTAGGGATTGAGATTTAGCTCAGTCAATAGAATGCTTGCCTAGCATAAATGAAGCCCTGGGTTCAATCCCCAGCATCACATAAACTGCACGGTAGCACCTGTCTGTAATCCCAGAACTAGAGAGGTGGAGGAAGGATGCCCAGAAGTTCAAGGTTTTCCTTGGCTATATAAAGAATGTATCTCCAAAACCAACCAAACAACCGAACAACAAAAAAAAGTAAGAAATTACAAGTACAAAAGATAAACTAAGACACAAACTCACAGTGGAGATTTCTATTCAATATCCATGTACAATCACAAAAGCTACCAGTAAGTCCTACGAAGAATAAAGCTATATCATGGAGAAAATGGAAAATGCTCAGATCTGCAGACAGTCCTAAGTCTTCAACTTAAAATGATCTGCCTATCATAATTTTAACAAATGAAAGTCTAGGCTTTTCTAAGTGTCCCCTTATCGCTAGGGAGCTGCACAATAAATTTCTTCTGCTCTATCACAGCAATGAGCTCCTTCTGTTTTCTTCTAGGTTTTACTCATTCCTTGGTTTACAGTCTGACCTCTCAGTCCGACTTTAATGTAATCTCCTTGTGGATGGAAGCTGCCACTGTTTTGTTATCTATTCCTAGTTCCTAATCTCTGGTCAACCATAGGGTGTGGCCGGTAAACCCCTGGAGCAGAGACAGAAGTTTGGAAGCTCACTCTTAGAGCATAGACTTCTCATAGAAACATACAGGGAGAAGTTGTGGGTTCCTAAGGAAATCCTCCACTGATTGGTGTGTGTGTGTGTGTGTGTGTGTGTGTTCATAGAGTTGAGAGCACTTGTTGCATGTACAGAAGACCTGGGTTCAATTCTCAGCACCCACATGGAGGCTCACAATCGTCTGTAACTCCAGTTTCAAGGGGATCTAATGCCCTCATCTGTCCTCCATGGGTACTGTACACATGTGGTACACACACATACAACAAGTTAAAACTCTGCTGAGGCCTGTTCCCCTGGCATAGCTGTAGCCATTTTGTTCCATGCCTACCAGTCATTTCGTATTGTTGCTGTCATATCCCTGCCAGTCATTGATTCAGAAAAAATAGCTTTACTCAGAGAGTCATGCTTACCAACACCCTATTGTGTTCTGTATGGTAGTATTAGGAAATTCCTCAACTATAAGCTCTATTTAGGACCGATCAGAATAAAGGTCAATTAGAACTGTTCTGTCTAGGTAGCCAAAATAGCTGGAGTCCAGGCTGACCACCCTGCCGTGCTATGTAGGAGCTCATTGTGGTTTTTGGTTTTTTTGGTTTTTTCCTTTATAAGCCAGCCCTGAGAAATGTTCAAGGTCCAGTCTAGCTCTCTAGTCTAGGCTGTGACCCTGCTTGATCAGTGTTGGGGGGTGTGTTCAATAAACCAGCCCTGATTAACTGAGATTGGTGTCTGAGGGGTTTGTGTGGCAATTCTTGAACCCCAACAACTCATGCACAGAAAAAAATTAAAGTATTTTAAGATAAAATGTTTTTATTTTTTTGTTTGGTTGGTTTGGTTGGTTGGTTGGTTGGTTTTTTTTTTTTTAAGACAGGTTTTTTTTTTGCTGTAGTACTGGCTGGCCTTGAACTCAGAGATCTGCCTGCCTCTGCCTTCTGAGTGCTAGGATCAAAGACATGCACTATCACAACCCCACTTGGGATAAAAGGATTGTAAACTTCAAACCATATTCCCAACTGCCATAACCTAGGTATGGTTTATTCTCCGGAAGTTCACAGGCTTGGTCCTGTGCAGCAGTGTCTAGCTGGTGAGACCTTTAATCAATGGTGTCTACTGAGACGTAATTAGGCCATAGTTCTCTACCCTCACACGTGGTAAATGTTATCTCGGGCAGTCAGTCAAGTCTGGTAGGAGTGGCTTAGTCTCCTGGCCCCTTCCTGGTGTCATTTCCTGCTTTTACATATTTGTATCCCTTGTGCAGGGAGCTGTTTCCTTATACTTCTCAGCCAGGAAGTCCTCAATGGAGTGACAGTGTCATGCTATTTGGACCTTCCAGCCACCAGAACCATGAGCCAAATAAACCCTTTTTCCTTATAAGGCACCCAGCCTCGGGCATTGCATTATAGCGGCACAAGTAGGGCTAAGATACAAGCAGCACCTAAGTGTGAGAACAGGATACTTTCTTGACCATGGAAGAATTCAGATAGTTTGTCCCCCTCGCCTTTTCTGAGAGAGTCAGTTGAGAATGCAAGTCCACAAGATGGAAACAGAAGAGTGTGGCAGGCACAAAACCCTGGAAAACAAAATGATTAACTAATAATCATTTGTCAATTAAAAATTAAACAGATAATTGCTTTCAAGTATGACCCACTATGTAAAGAGTAACAAACCAACCTGGGATGGAATTGCTTCCATTTGGTAGGAACCGAAGAAGATAGGACAGAAAAAAAACCTGCTTTAAGGCCTCAATCTTCTCCTAAGGGAAGGACAGCTATGGTTTCATTCTAGGCAAGGTAAGAGTACTGTGGTAAGATAAAAAAAAAAAAAATCGGGAATAAACAGAATGATCAACCTAACAGAGTACACACCGTGTTGCTAGACTGCTTACATAAGTGTAAATCCCTAAAGGGTTTTCGAAAGCCGTATACATGCATCAAATACTTCACCATTGGAGAGATAAGGACACCACGCACATAAAAGAATGCTAATTTTAATTCTTTCATATACTTCTGAGTCATTTGATTTCTTAAATAAGCTTACTCGCTAATTACATACATAAAATTTAGATCTCTGGGACTCTTTTTTTTTTTTTTTTTTTTTTTTTTTTTTTAATGCAGTAAGGTTTAAAGGTTTCAAGGACTTACGGGTTTTTCTTTCTTTCACTGCCACCCGCCTTCTTATTCAGTCCAGTGATTCTGAAGGAAGCTCATTTGGAAAAAATAATGGGAGGGCATGAGAGAACGGGCTGTCATTAGCTGTCTTCAAGTCAGTGAAGATGAAAGTGGTTCCAGTAATTAGAGGAGAGATGGAACGGACACACCGATATTATGGGATGGAGAAGGAAACCATAGCTTGGAGGAAATTATTTGCAAATAAACTTGACAGTGGCCATCAATAGTCACTTTATACACCATGTTCTTTCACTGTAATTCTTGCTTTGAAAATCAGTCTAAGGAAACAAAAGCAAATAAGTAAATAGTAAAGCAAGATATCCCAATGAATATGCCTAAACATAAAAACCTGGGAGTGCTCTCAATGTAAATGTTTAGAGATCGGAACTGACCACATACACACAAGACTCAAGGGGCTGGAGTGTGGCTCAGCCAGAGTGCTTGCCTAGTGGAGCACTGGGTTAGATTGTGAGTACCAAGTGTATATAACCCCAGCACTCCAGAGGTGGGGGCAGGAGGATCAGAAATTCAAGGTCATTCTTGGCTATGTAGTGACTCTGGGGCCAATCTGTGCTACATGAAAGCCTGTCTCAAAAAATAAAATAAAATTTATATTAAAAAGGTAGGACACATTAATGAGTTGTCATTATCACAACAAATAGTTTTCGATACAATGAAAAATATATATGTTCTAATTACATTTTTCCCCTTGATAGAGTACTATGTTGATCGCAAACCCACAAAGATCTGCCTGTCTTTGTCTCCTAAGGGCTAGGAGGTTTTTTTATTCCCAACATAACATTTTATTAAGTATTTGGGAATTTCAAACAATTCACCCGGATCATACCCAAGTAGCCCCTCACCTCCCCTCCAAAAATAAAATTTCATCAGGTTCAATTTGTGCTGCACAAATACTCACTGGTATATGGTCAGCTCCTTAAAGAAAACTGAGTCCTTTTCCCACCCCTCCTCCCACCCCCGGCAGGAAGTCATCAGCTGAAAAGAGCTACACTTCAGCAGAATCTCTCTCTCTCCCTCCCTCTCC
>NW_021604608.1:18662392-18682518 GCF_004785775.1 Grammomys surdaster
CTCCCTCTCTCCCTCCCTTCCCTCTCTTTTTTCTTTCTTTTTTTGGTGCGCGGTGGTGGTGGTGGGGGGTGCTAGGTGGCTTATCACAGAAGCCTTCGGCGTCTCATTCTGTTATGAGTCTAAAGTCATCAATACCTCTGCAAAAGAAGTTTCCTTCCCTATAGCAGCTGGCAGCCGCCCAGAATGTGAACTTCAGCATGGTTTTCTGGAGGCAGCATGGATTACTGACGTCAACATGGCCTCCAGCAGCAGCACAGAACACAGACCTCAACATGGCCTCCAGAAACACAGACCACAGGACTTCAACAGGGTTTCTGGTGACAGCACAGATCGCGGACATGTACCGGCCTCCGGCCGTAACACAAATCACAGACATCAACATGGCCTCTGGTGGCAGCATGGACCATCTCCTAGGAGGTGTTTTGAGGAGATTGATCCAGAAAATGAACTGTTCGTCATCTCGGCATAACTTTTTGTTGCTCAGAATCAGGGCCCTTGGCGCCCTGCCAGTACCCCAGGCACCACCACAGTGTTTGCAGCCTACAGGCAGCGCCAAGGCCCATGCTCTGCTCTGGCTAGCAGGGAGGGCAGCATAAGCTGCAGCAGCGGCTGCGGCTTCATAACGGATCCAGGGGGCCCGAGGCTCCTGCCATCCGGTGGACAAGCCCCACTCCACAACAGCATGCTTCTTTGTCTGCCCCCATGCTCCCATACCTATCACTGCTGCCTCGTCTCTGGTTGCGCTTTTCTCTACTGCCGGAGACTCTGTTCCATATCTTTTTTTAGCCAATTCCATGAAACCACTTTTTAAAAGCATCATCCAACAAGACCTGCCTTTTTTAGTTATTCCGGAGATGCAGTGCGCTCTGCGGATTCATCTTCACCTCCCCTCTAAGCTTCCGTGGGTCTCTCAGGTTCCTTAGAGGGGCTCCCATAGCCCTCGGATGCCGGTATCTGCCACCATCTTGAATCGAGTCTCAGGTGCTAGGATTAAAAGTGTGTATTGTCACATTTGGCTAATTATATATTCGTAAAGCAAGGTGAAAAATTCGAGATGCATTGTGGGCTGGGAGGATTGCTAAGTGGTTAGGAGCTTCCTTCTCTTCCAGAGGACCTAAGTTTGGTTCCTAGCACCACTGGGACCCTGGCCCCAAGGGATCTGTCACCCTCTTCAGACTTCCATGAGCCCTCCCACACATGGGGCATACATTCACACTGACACACACGCATAGGTATAAGGATATACTTGCTTGACTGTAATGTCTTGCAGAAACATAATATTGGATCAAAATGGTTGAATGAGTAAAACCACCATCTCTAAAAACTTAAGAAAATTAGTTCTCTTGGGAAGGTTGCGTCTATGCATCATATGGGTATGTAACGATCAGATCAAAAATCCCTAGTAATCTCTGAAATAGAGAAAGCAGAGAAAAACAGGCTTACAAAACAAACAAACAAACAACAAAAAACCTTTATGCTCCATCAGATTCAGGAGAGACCTGAGAGGCAAACACAGAGGTAACTTGCAAAGAACACGGAGGAGCTGTGGGGCGTCTTAGACACCATGGTAACCCAGCTTTTGTGGTTTGGATGCTGAACTATTCCTTTAGGCTCATGAGTTTGAACACTTGGTCCCCAAATGGTGGAGTGGTTTTTGGAAAGTTGTAGAATCTTTAGGAGATAGAACCTCACTGGAGAAAGTGTGCCCAATGGAGGAGGCCTCACGATCTGATAGCCCAGCCCCACTTCCTGTCAGCTTTCTGTTTGCCACCCCATGCTTCTGCCTCCATGCCTTTCTCACATGATGGACTGTACCTTTAAATCACGGGCCCAGATCAACACTTCTTTTCTTAAGTTGCTTTGGGCAGGCATTTCATTATGAGGAGAAAAGTAATTAACCCACTAACCCTGGTCACCCAGCTGGCAGATTTTTCCCTCTTTCCTCTGTGCTAAGAAGCAGACCAGCAAGGCCATGCCTCGGGTCAGAAGAGGGGTGTGCTGCCGCTGTAAGAAACAGGAAGGCACCTTCAGGGAACTGAGGCTCCAAGAGGCAAAGGAAGCTCTGACCCTTGAGATTGCTCTGCTAGCTTCCCCACCTAGCTTCAGGACTCGGTCTCACCCACAAATGCCGGGCATGAAGACCATCACGAGTCAGCAGCCGGAAACAACCCTCCATTCTCCATGTAGGAAAATGGCACACACACACAAATTAAAGAATGTTAGGAAGCAGCCAAGATTCACCATCCTGTTTCAATGACAGTCAACACCTTGTCTGGCTTGTTTTATGTTCAGCATCTGTATATTGTATCTTCAGGCTTAGTTTGACTCTGACTCTGAAACATCAAGTGTTTAAAAAGAAAATTTACCACATATACTTCTAAATAACAATGAAGCTCTAACATCATAACAGCCCATTATAGTTAGACTGTATCTTCCACAAGTGGTGACAGTAGCTTCTCCCGACTTCTGCACAACGAGCTTACCACATTCCATCAAGAACTGATTCCTTTTGAATCAGAGTGGGCCTTAGTCACTCGCTGTAATTGCATAGTGTGTGTGTGTGTGTGTGTGTGTGTATCTATGTGTACAGGCAGCTTCTGAAACAAGGTCAGAAAAGCCTCTGAACTTCTATCTTTTCTTTTGAAATGTTTTGTCTCTAGAAGTTTCCTCATAGAGTCCAGCTGTCATGCCATGGGTAGTCCAATCATCCATGGAGCCCTGCTGGTTAAGTCTTTCTACCAAAAGGCTTCAGAAAATATGAAGACTAAGGTATCTCCATGTTTCCTCCCCAAATTCCATGACCCACGGGATTTATAAACAACCCACATGGCAGGGTTTACTCTCTGTGTGGGTTTTGTTGATAGTTTTTGTGGCACCGAGGATGGAACCCAGGGCAAGCCTGTGCCACTGAACTGTAATCCCTCTCTCCACTTTTTATACAGCTTCTCACTAAGTTACTCAAGCTGAATTAGACAGAACTCACTCCGTGGCCCAAGCAGGCTTTGAACTCCTACTTTAGTCTCTGGAGTAGCTGTGATCACAGGTCTGTGCCACCACACCCAGTTATAGCTGATGTTTTACTCCACTAAATTATAGGGTGCTTTGTTTCTGGCCATGTTTACTTTTCTCTCATTGCTTCTAAAATTTATCTTTATGACTGATTGGTTTAAGTTAAAATCTAGGAAAGGGTCTCATGTTGATTTGAGCTGACATTTCTATTAAATAGCTTTTAATTCACAAGAGTATGCTGTAGTTTTAATGATGTACACCTTCCATTCTGCTTTGGGAAGCCTGTTAAATACCCACAATTGTTCACTATGCTCTTCTGTGGCTCCTGTTTGTTGGAAAGTAATGTTTAGCCCTAGAGAATGTTTGGCAAACATTTTTGCGAACAACCCTGAGACTCGATATTTTAGAATTCATCTGCCATTGTCACCCAAAACAATCACAGGTAATATGTAGATGGATACATGCAGCCACACACCGATTTGACTTTATTTTCAAGATCAGTAGAGGTCATATTTGGCCCATTGGCCCTTGTGTGCTGGTCCTGATCAAATAAAAAAACAGCAAATGATACGGTGTAGAATGGAGAATGGTCAAATATTTAAGGAAAACGAACATGAAAAGGAAACTAAACTAATGTAACCTCAGAGCCAACCCCTGTAAAGGAACTGAGTGAAACAAACAGGAGCTTCGAAGGAAGTCCCATATGCTGCTGTAGAGAATTCTAAGATTCAATACTCTCAAATGAAGACAATGCAAACAGTCAAATAAAAATCTCAGAAAGTATACGTAGTATGACTATGGCTACAACTGGAAAGTGTGGTATTTGGATGAGTCAATGTTCTGCTGCTGTGACGAGACACCATGACCCCAGCAACTCTTATAAGAAAACACTTAAATGGAGATGCTTATAGTTCAGAGGTTTAGTTCATTATCACCGGGGCAGCAGTCGTGGTAGCATACGGCAGGCACGGTGCTGGAGAGACAGCTGAGAGTTCTACATTGTGATTGGCAGGCAGTAGGAAGAGAAAGTGACACTGGGCCTGCTTCTGAAACCTCAGAGCCCGCTCCCAGTGACACATTTCCTCCAACAAGCCACACCTACTACAGTATGGCCACATCTCCTGTTTCTTACTAACATAATATTTTTATTGATTATTTGGGAATTTCACATAATACATTCCAATCATACTTACTTCCCAGTCCTCCAAGGTCCACCCCTCTGAACCCCACCATTATGAGACCCTAGAAAAAAAGAAGAAAAAAAAATCAAGTCCAATTTGTGTTGCCCATATATTAACTGGAGCATGGCCAAACTCCCAGTAGCTAGTCCCTTAAAGAAAACTGATTTCTTCCCCACCAGAACCACACCAGAAGCCATCAACTGTGAAGAGCTACACTTTAGCATCCCTGTCACAAATTTTAAGCGTTCTCTTCAATGACTTCCTACCTGGACTGTTTCTTTGAGGGGGAAGGGTGGGGAAGAGAGAGGTTGCCACAGAAGCTTTCTATGTCTCTCATTCTCAACTGTGGATCTGCAATCATTGACATAACGTAAAAATATTATGTTAGTAAGAAACAGGAGATGTGGCCATACTGTAGTAGGTGTGGCTTGTTGGAGGAAATGTGTCACTAGGAGCGGGCTCTGAGGTTTCAGAAGCAGGCCCAGTGTCACTTTCTCTTCCTACTGTCTGCCCAGTGATGAAAAGAAGATCCCTTGCTCTTTACAGCCAGTGGCAGCACAGATCATAAACTGTCACATGGCTTTAGTGACAGCATGGATCATGAATACCATCATGACCCTGGAAGGTGGCGTAGACATCAATATGACATTGGGCAGCAACAGTGGCTACAGACACCAACATGGCCCCTGATGGCCACACTCGCTGGTGACTGAGTATTCAAATTATGAACTTGTAGGGGCCATTGTCATTCAAACCACCACAGAGGCCATGTTTAAAATTGCTCCATTGCACTAAACTAGAAAGGGACAAAGAAAAATTTTAAAAATTAAAAAAAAAAAAAGGATTCATAGAAGCGATGGCCAGAAATTCAATATCAACCTATGGAAGATACAGACAGAGACCAGTGAAGTGGGATAGTAAAGATAACAAAAAAGTAAGAGTTAAAATATATGTGTATTTTATAAAATAAGAATGTGATGTCTTTAAGTAGGTATGGCACACCTGGAAGCAGCCAGGATGAACATGTGTATGACTCTGTAGACATACAATAATATGGTACAGAGATGGAGATGTCCCATTGTGACAAAACACTTTCTCTCTCCCTCTCCCTCTCCCTCTCCCTCTCCCTCTCCCTCTCCCTCGCCCCCGCCCCCGCCCGCTCCCTCCCTCGCGCCCTCCCCCCCTCCCTCTCTCTCTCTCTCTGTATGTGTGTGTGTGTTTGTGTTACCAGATTCAAGCTCTAGCATTAGGATGGGGGATAGCATGCCAAAATTCCTGTTACAAAGAATTTTGAAAATTCTCCACACATACCCATTGTCATATTCAGTAACTCTCAATTAAGACATGATGAAGAAAAAAAAAAAAAGAGTGCTGTTCCAGGTAAATCTCACTTGTAGACAGACTTGACAACTGCTCTGCTCTGAAGCAGTCAGGTGAGACTAGGGACCATGTTGCCCTTTTCTCTAGTTCAATGCTGGTTACAAAGCCAAGTGCTTCCTGGTCCCTTTTATAGTCCCTGGCCCCCCTCCTTCCTCCTTCCTTGTGTATGAGCCCCTCCCTAGATGGCCCTGCTGTTCACCTTCCTCCCCACTGCTTTGATGGAACAAGATCCTCTTTCAACATTGTGTCCAGAGACCAAAGTGCTATTGACCACTCCCTCGATGCAACCTGCATCTCCAACGTGATCTGGCCCTGAACTTCTGCACTCCGGCCCAGTCAACTCTTGTGCTGACTACCTGGACCATGACTACTCCTGGCCCCACCATGGCCTCAAGATATGGCCTTTGCCAGGAGGCCGTGATATACTTAACTGAACACTCACAGAGAGCTACACTTGGTCCTGTGGAGGCAGAGTTGAGCCCAGCCTGATGTTTACAAGAGTTCTAGCTGGAGACAGAGATGAAAGAACAAAGGTGGACAGCTGTGTAAGTGACCAGGGTGATCACACAGTTTCTCCAAGGACTACCTATGCATTCTTCAACAATCTTCTTAGCAAAGTTCAGATTCTAAGCCCTGGCCCCCTGGGTGGAACCATAGAAAGATATGACTTAGGAATTCGCATTGTAAACAATGTCTAATGGTTACACACACACACACACACACACACACACACACACACACACAGGATCGTTGGATGGAAGAGAACAAGCTTTCCATTCCATCATCCCTGTCTGTCCTGATAGACCACCATCAGCAACCCCAAGGCCTGTGTAAGATACCCCAGTAATTAGAAGAAACACGCACATGACACTTCTTTGTGCTCTGGGACTTTATCAAGCTGGATAAATTGGTATGCTGACTGATTTTGTGTGTCAATTTGACACTAGCTGGAGTCATCACAGAGAAAGGAGCCTCAGTTGAGGAAATGCCCCCCTTGAGATCCAGCTGTAAGGCATTTTCTCAATTAGTGATCAGTGGGGGAGGACCCAGACCATTGGGGGTGGTACCATCCCTAGGCAGGTGGTCCTGGATTCTGTAAGAAAGCAGGCTGAGCAAGCCAAGGGAAGCAAGCCAGAAAGTAGCATCTCTCCATGGCCTCTCTATCAGCACCTGCCTCCAGAATCCTGCCATGCTTGAATTCCTGTCCTGACTTCCTTCAATGATGAACAGCAATGTGGTAGTATAAGCTAAATAAACCCTTTCCTCCCCAACTTGCTATTTAGTCATGGTGGTGTTTTTTTGTAGCAATAAAAACCCTAAGACAAATGGTTACCTTTAATATTCTATTATTACAGTGAGATGCTGGTCTTTAACAAAGTTAAATATCCTGTTACTTCCCAACGTGTCCTTAGCTGCTCTTTGATTTTTGTTTTGTTTTAGAGTTAGGGTCTCATATAATGCTAGCTGGGCCCAAACCTAATATACAACCACGGATGGTCTTGAGCTTCGAATCCTCTTGTCTCCACCTTCCAAGAGACGGAATTTCAGGCCCATCCTACCACGCCTGGTTTATTCCAGAGCTTTGTACACGCTGGTTAAGCACTCTATCAACTTAGCAGCATGACAAACCCAGCCAAAAAAAAAGTTCATACCTAAGTGCCTCTCTCAGGCTCTCAAGCCACTTTTGAGCAGAAACTCTGAGTACCTTCGAGAGCAGAGCTGGCCAGCAAGTCCTTTCTGGACACACGGGAACTTTCACACCGGGAGAGGAATGTGCCACGCCCACTTTCCCATACAGCTTCAGGTGGCAGTGCAAACCACACACTTTTACATGGGAGATGTGAGTGTCACACCAAGAGTTAGCAGTCATCTCTGCTTGACAGGGGGGTTGAAGTAAACCTTTCAAGCTTGTATAACTGGCCTGGGACTTCAAATGTAAACTACTTAGCGCTGTCCCTAGAGGAATAATAGCAGCTGGTGACACATCTTAGACACTCACAATCCGGCACTGAGGTGGATCTAACAGAGTTGCATTTGTGAAAGTAGACACACTCTGTTTGGTGGGATAGGTGTGTACTGGACCACAGTAATACTTGAAGTATGTTACACATGTAGTCATAAGAAGATTCAAATAGCAGCTTACAGTGTACAGAGAGCATCTTCACATCGAGCACCCCTCAAACAAATCTACAAAGCAGTTTCCTCCGATTCCTTTAGATGGCTAAACTGAGGATCAGAAAGATTAAGTGACTGATCCGAAGACACACAGCCAATAAATCACGTTGTCGTATATCTGTCGTGTAGAGAGTTAAAGTTCATATCAAATAATACTAAATGGCAAAGGGCAAAGGGAATGCAGATGTTCAAGTGACAGGAAGAGTCTATTGGTGAGATTCAAGCACAGGTTGACCAGAAAGCCATCTCTGTTCCTCATTGCTTGTCTCCCATTTTGCCTTTTTTTTGTTCTGATTTGTTTTGTTTTCTTGTTTTTTTCGAGACAGGGTTTCTCTGTGTAGCCCTGGCTGTCCTGGAACTCACTCTGTAGACCAGGCTGGCCACGAACTCAGAAATCCGCCTGCCTCTGCCTCCCAAGTGCTGTGATGATTAAAGGCGTGCGCCACCACTGCCCAGCTTGCCTTATTTTTATGCTAGCTTCTATTTATTACTGTTTTTGTTTTGTTTTGTTTTGTTTTTGTGGGATTTTGTTGTTGTTGTTGTTTGTCTGGTTGTTTGTTTTTTAATTAGAAGCAATGACTTGAGGTTAGCCCAGTTGGTAACAGTTTGCCTGGCATGCATGAAGCCCTGGGTTATACCCGCAACACCAAATAAATCAGGTGCAGTGAGGTACAACTGGAATCCCAGTGCTTTGAGATAAAAGTTAGAGGATAAGAAGCCAAGATCATCCTTAGGTATCTAAGAAGTCTGAGGCCAGCCTGGGCCACTTGAGACCTTGTATCAAAAACAAACAGGAAAGGCAACCACTGAAGTTAATTTCCGAAGGGGTTTTACTTCTTCGCTCTCATTTTACCAGGGTCAGGGGAACGACCCACACTGACTGGCACAGACTCACATGCCCACATGTGATCCTATGACCAGGGCCAATCAAGTCTACAGCCCAGAAGCTAAAGGCTGGACCAGTCCCACGTCCACACAGCTGCTCTGCCGTGAGGGCGAGGGTGGAACGGAACCTGCAGCCAACCACAGCATCCACTCCGAGCCGGGGCTGGCACTCATGTCCTAGAACCCAAAACCTTTCTCATACTCTACATATGGTTCGCCTTCACTTGGGGAGCTGATGACCTCAAGGAAGGTATTTGTAATCTGAAATACATTTGAATATGCATGCCTCTAAACAGAACTCCTTCCGGCTGCTGGACATCCAGGGCTCTGCCAGGCTCTGTGAAATCCTGTTTCTTCCATTTCTTCTCAACTCCTGTTCCTCTGAATTCTTTGGCCGCCTTCGCCTTTGTTTTAAGTACATTTTTTGTTTCTTTGTGTGAGAGCCCAACCAGGAAGACAGAAGCCGCTCTGAATATTTAAAACAGAGGAAATTTAATGCAGGGAGATGAAAAGAAACTCAGAAGCCAAAACAAGAGAGGATGAAGCAATCCTGAGACTAGCCACAGCAGGAAGTCGCTGCCACTCCTAGGAGGGAGGGACAAAGAAGGGAAGCCATGGGACGAGAGCCCAGGGGCTGGCATCGCTCACAGGAAGCTGGAATCCTGCGGGTTGGTGAGAGCTCATAGAAGAGCCACAGCAGCTGCCAAGGATCCCACCCCTGCTCATAGGGAGAGGGAAAATGCCCGTTCCCTTCCTGCTGCTCTCCAGGTCCTGGGCTTCACACTGGCCAGACCCACCCGGAAACTAGCTGACAAGTCTGAAGGCTGGAGCCTGCACAGACAGATCCTCAGTCTAGAGAACTGGAAGGAAAAGGGTCAAAGTTTGGCTCAGATGGTCCTAGAAACACCTAGGCATGGTAGCACACACCTATAATTCTAGCCCTCAGGGGACAGAAGCTGAATAATTAAAAATTAAAGGCCAGCCTAGACTATGAGGCAAATCCAAGGCTAACTTAAGCTACTTAGTGAGACTCTGCCTCTTGAGAAAACATCTAAAACTCTGGTAGGACACTTGTCCCTTTTGTTCAAAGCCTTCGGTTGCTTATCCAATACTGTGAAAAAAAAAAAAAGAGAAAGAAAAAAGCAGAAAAGTCCCCAAACCGGAAGATTTGCATGACAAATGTCTTAGATGTTCATTGTGAAAATTCTAGAATTAGAGAGAGGGGGAGGAGAGAGGGTAAAACCACTGCGATCCAGTTAGCTCTCAAGAGATAAACCATCAGCCTGCCGCAGGGTCCACAGTGCCACCAATTCCTCCATAGCATGGAGGAATCCATGATCTCTGTCCATTGCTCTGTCAACAGAATAAATGCCCCCGCATTCTGGAAAGTGTGTGTGTGTGTGTGTGCGCGCGCGTGCGTGCGTGTGCATGTGCCTGTATAGAAGGCAGCGATAGATATGAACCTAAATGAAAGTGGACCTGAGAGTTCCCTCCGAGAGTTGCTGGACATCAGTTACTTTGTCCAATTTGGTCCACTCTAAGCCAGCTGGCCAGCGTGGGGGACGTCATCTGCCACAATGGAACAGACTCTGTCTGTCACCCTCCTCAACAGCAGATGGCCTGCCCCACATTCATCTATGTCACTGCCATGCACTGTTTGTAGTCACTCCCATGAGCCTTCAACTCAGAGGGCTGGGATATTACTATGCTTGTAAGCTCAAATAAGCTTGGGAGGCAGTCAGAGGGTACCTGAGCATCCTGACAATAGAAAGAGGTTGAGCAAGAGACCATCAATGAGATGCGGGTTAGACTTTCAAGTCAATTGAACTGACCATTTGAATGTTGGGTGTAGTGTTGTGCACCGAGGGAAGTGTTTCTCCTTGAACTGAGCACCTCTCTGTCTCCTCAGCTTCCTGAGCTCTTGATTTAACACCTCCCCAAAAATGTTTTCCTCACATTGTTTATTTGAAGCTGATAGTCTGGGCATCAAGCCCAATTTAATATAATTTTTACTGTTGAGACTGCAGCTCCAGTTCTATAGAGATGGTTATTATCATTGTTGTCTAAGACACCTTAGTACCACAGCAATTACCAAGGCCAGGTGCACGCCCACAGTCTCTCCAACCCATCCACCTGCCCCACCCCTTTCTACAAACCTTAGAAATGAAGCCAAATACCCACTCCCATACCACTGTATGATACAGCAAGGTAGGCAAGGAGATATTTGTCTACTTTCTAGATAATGTAATTGGTACAGGTCAACAGTTCATATTATTTAAGTCCTACAGTGTATGTAGACAGTAAAAGAATGTGGAAAATTCCATTGCTTGAGTCCTGTAAACACACAGGCTGCTTCTCTAATTTCTCTCTCTAATTATGTTTTACATAACCTAATGCACTCATGTTAGTTTGCCTCCTCTTAACATCTACTTGCTGAAAAGTGTGTCACTGGGTAGGTCAGAGAGAAAGAGTGACCACAGGACATCTGGGAGGGACAACTGGTGATAAGACATATTCAGCACTGACAAAAGGATTTTTGTAATGACTGGTTTGAAAAATGGTGTGTGTGTGTGTGTGTGTGTGTGTGTGGTCCATTCCCAGTTTTACTACCGAGTTGGTTCAGACCTTTAGTATGACTTTCAGATGCCGGTGCTGAAGGCAAGGGATTGGAGTAATAACCCTAGGGTGTGGGCATTAGCCAATAGCCGTGCACCTCGGCTTCTCGCCAAGACCTGAGCTGGACCCTATGCCTGGGCTTGTATCTGCAGCAGATACAGTCTTGCTGAAGGATCGTATCACACAATGAGAATCACTGCAAAAACAAATAAAATGCTTTAAATGTTTAAATGTATTTCCAAGTATTCATCTTCCAAATATTTAGACTCTGAGCCTATTGGGCCAAGAGCCTGAGCTTCCTGTGATGTTAGAGGCTTCTAGCAATTTCCCTAAGATCAGGAACTACATAACAACTTCAGATATCATCCTCTTGGATCCCAAGACAAATTCCCAAGGTATGGCTCCAGGAAACCAACTTTTGCCTGTGTCCAAAGGCCTCCTCTTCATGCCTACAGGAGATTAAGCTCAGCAAGTTTAATAAATGCTCACAAAGACCTCTGTGAGACTATGGTCTGTGTCCACTATGAGGCTGCAACTTGAGTGGGAAGGAGGGAAGGGCAATCTGGGAGTAGAAAGATGGGGAAAAGAGAGGAAGGAAGAGGACCAGAGATGCAAAAAAGGAGCCTGTAGCCTGCTGAGGCTACTGATAGCTCTTGAAGGAATTGGTGCCTGAACCAATTTTTAATTGGTAAGCTTGTGTAAACCAGGATTGGTTAGATTTATTTATTCAGTTGTCATTTTGTTTCGCTTCTTAAGCAGCAGAAGGAAGGGTGGAGTTGCTCTTGCGCTGGAATTTTTCAAAATGCAATAACCATATAACCATGTCTGCTTTCCCCAGGCATACTAGTACCCTTCTCTTAGTCTTTGGTACTAAGCATCCAGAGTTCAGCAAATAAAATCACAAGAGTGCCAAGGGATTTACCTGCTGTCTCTAGACTTAAGCAAGCTCACCTTAGTCTATGAAGCCCCACAAAAAGTAAAAGAAATACCCTCAGTACAGAGATTGATTCTAGAAAAATTATACAAATATATATGTTGTACATTTTTACTCACTGAGAGAAGGTGAAAGTGGGTGGGTGGGTGTGTGTTGGGCATGATCCAGTGGAGTGGAGAGTTCTGAGGAGAATTTGCACTCAGTTCTGTCCTTTTACCATGTGGACCCTGGCCATCAGACTTGGCAGGAGATGCTTTTAGCCATTGAACTCTTTCTGCAGTCCTAAGGAAAAGAAAATTTTTAAGAGTTATATATTTTATATGAGTACACTGTAGCTGACTTCAGACACATCAGAAGAGAGTATTGTATCCCATTACAGATGATTGTGGGCGACCATTACAGATGGTTGCTGGGAATTGAACTCAAGATCTCTGGAAGAACAGTCAGTACTCTTAACCGCTGAGCCATCTCTCCAGTCCTGCCTACCCCCTCCAACAATTCTTATCAGCACTTTCTTCAGTCTTCCCACAGGTCAAGTAGAGCAGTGGAGTTGAATGTTACATGCCTGTATGTTGTGTAAACTCAAAACATAGTAGAGGGAGAACATGAAGGAATAAATGAATGAATATTCATCCTTAAAAGACTTTGTCTGAAGGTTGGAGATGTGGTTCAATACCAAGGAGTATGTGTGAGGCTAGGGGTTGGGGTGGGGGAATAGGAACACTCCCTGAGTGAAGAAATGAATCTGCCATTCCACCAGCCTCTGTGCCCACATGCCATGAGTTAGATGATTCTTTACCTACGATGCACTTTCCTTCTTCAAAGTTCCAAAATTCAAGTTCATGGCTCCACTGGCACCTGAACAGGAAGGCAGTCTCCTGTTGCAGGAGATATTTAAAACGATGTTTTCTTGGGCCAACTATCTAAGCGTGGCTCTGCTTAGCTCTGCCATCGTGTTTCGAGGCCAGAGGCCATGTGCATGCCACAGCTAGGAACGGCCAGCCAGAAACCCTGGCCCTGCCACCCACAAGATGCCAGCATGGGAGATAGCTCTGCCAATCTTCCACGCTGTCTCCACAAGGTTGGGCTGAGCCCAGACCATCCCACCATCCACTTGGTACCCAGAATGAATGAGACTCTAATGCTTAAAGATTAATCAAAGGCTTTATATGTTTGGTAATGCTTAATAAACAAGATGCTCACATAATTAGAGGTGTAACCCAATATCCCACCTAGATGTTTCAACTACCTTAGACTGCTAGAGACACACACACATCCGCTTCCATGTCCCCCTCTCTCTCCTAGCTCCTCCTCTTCCTTCTCTTCTTCTTTTCCTTCCTCCTCCTCTTCCTCTCCTTACTCCTCCCACCTTAGCTCCTCCCAACTTACAGGATATGGGGGGGAATATGCCGCTATAGCCTGGTGTGGCAGAGAGGCAGGGCAAGCTGCAGGGAAGCATTGCAGTGCCTCTTGGGAGACTATCACGGGCAGTTTATTTTCCTGTGATTGCTACTAAAAGACAAACTCTAAGAATTTGGCCCTCTAGCAGATTCATCTCTGATGAATACTTCTCCTTTTGGCAGACAGAAAAATGGGAAAGAACTGGAATCATTGTTTCTTAATTATGCACCAGAGCTAGAAAACCCATGCCCTGCCATAAAGCACAAGATAAACTTCCTCCCACTCCCACTCACCCCCACCCCCAATTCTGCAAAAAAAAAAAAAAAATGCTACAAGGTGTAAGGAGGTTAGGGTGATTACTCTGTGGGTAAGAACACTTCTGCTCAAACAGGAGAAGCTGAGTTCTGCTCCTCTGCACTCTGGTAGGTAGCCAGGTGTGGTCACACAAGCCTGTGCTGAGGAGAGGAGGATGGGTGTGGCTTGCTGGCCTAGGCAAAATCACAGCTCTAGGTCCTGTGAGAGACCCTGTCCCAAGGGAATAAAGTAGAGAGCAATAGAGAGGACACCTGACATCCTTCTCTGGCTTCTCCATGTGCAAATGTCCTCTCACACACATACATATAGAGACACACACAGACATACAAGACACACAGGCACACACACATAGACACATACATACATACATACATACATACATACATACACATAGATACACATACAGACACATGCATAGACACACAGGCACACACACATAGACACATACATACATACATACACATAGATACATACACAGACACACATAGACACATACATACATACACATAATAGAGGCATATAGAGACATACACATAGACACGTAAAACTGGAATATAAAAGCTAAGGTCCTCCTTAGTTATAGAATTCTGTGAAAAGGACTTAGAAATCATTGCTAAAAACTTAAAACAACAACAACAACAAAAAATTGTTCCTGCCACACCTTGACTCAACCTGTAACAAGCACTTCTCCAGACAGCTTTGGTGGCCCACCTTCCTTCAGCTTCCCAGGGTGTTCAGCCAATGCACCCTGCCAGTCTACCTCCCACGAGCCATCCCACTCTCCTCACCTTCTCATTTGCTCCTGAAGCTTTCAGAAAAAAAAAAAAAAAAAAAGACACAAAATGAAGGGATTTCTCCCTGACTTTTGTTCCCTGGCACAGTTGTCATAGCTCAGGACCTGTGTGGATGATTCAGCTCTTGGTGTCTTGATAAAAAGCGATGATAGTAGCCGTACTGTGAGTTTGTGATACTGAAACGCTCCTCTCCTACGATGACACACACTTCCAGGTTATGCAAAAGCGTCCTCTCCAGTGACAGCATCGTTCATAACAGCACAACTTTGGTTGTGAGAAGCTCAAGTGTGTGGCCCTTCCTTCTCACACTGATTGAACTTGGTGTGATAATGGTTCAGACACCAATTATCTTCATCTAATCAAAAATAATAACTGTTATTATTGTGGTTACTGTGTGGGCTTACTCTAGAGAGTGAGAAGAGTTCTTCTATCAAATGCTTTGAATGTCTTTGATACTATACCAGGCAACGTTAACCAAGTGTTACTGGACGCAGAACCCACTGTTGCTCTGTTTAGTCAGTAAATACATTTTGGAACAAGGGCAAGCAGCTGGTGTAATTCCAGTGCTCCCAGCTGGATTGTGAATTCCAGGCCAACCTGAGCCACATGGTGAGATCTTGTCTCAAAAAATAAAATAAACAAAAAACCAGAACAAATAAAGGCCCAGGCATAGACAATTATGCTTAATTTATCCACTCCTCAGATATTCAGGAAAATGCTAAGTGTACCAGTTGCTGAAAGAGGAGGTGTAGAGGAAGAAGGCCCATAAATATGGCTTTTTAAAAAATATATATCTCATTTATTATTTGGGCTGAGGGGAGAAGGCTGTGTCTCAGCACACAGGGGGAGCTCAGAAGAGAGGTTCCAGGAGTCTGCACTCTCTTTCCACCATGGGAGTCCCAGGGCTTGACCTCAGGTTGTCCCGCTCTTTGGCAGAGCCCTCTCGCTAGCCCTGAATCTCACTTTCATAGTATGTAGATGATCACAGAAAAGCATTCTCATCACCGTGAGCTTCTTGTCAACCAGAGGCTGTTGAGTCGTTCTGCCTTGACCTTTCCATAAAATTGATGAGGGCAACCTGCTGGTGCGGAAAGAGAGGAAGAATTCTTCCGTATTGCTGAGTTTTGCACCTCACCTCTGCTTGCCCATCCCATCCTACAGTAGCCCTGCATTACAAGAAACCCACATGAGAAGGTTATGGGGTGTGTTAAAAGACGGTTCTGGTATTCCAACTGAGGCAGGTTGAATGTATCTACCACCTGTAAGACAGTATAATCCATGTCTGAAATATTTTCAGTACATATTCAACGATTAAGGTGATTTTGCCAAGTTAATGGTATCAACTTGTGTTATACTTTGAGCTTTTCCCCCTCATGGTTATAATGCTTTTGGCTTGTTGGGCTTAAAAAGAGCACAGGTTTATGCAACAATACATTTTCCTCCTATAGTTTCATGTCAATGAATTTAAACTTTTTTTTTTGGTAACATCACGGTGCTACATATAGCCGGAGTTTGGGGGACTCAGGGTCTCTTGCTTTCTGCTTGATGAAACTCAGAAACCAAAGGCACTCACAACCTTCCTGCAAACAACGGCTGCCATTGTGTGCTCTGTGCCTCGGAGCTTCCGCTCTGCCAAGCAGATACAGAGAGCACTCATGCCCTTCCAACTCCCAAATCTCTTGACTTCCTCTCTCTCCTTCTTGTGGGAGAGATAGCCAATAAGCCCCTTGTTTCAAATATCTGCAGGGACGAGTGGAAATGATTCTCAGTGTCCACTAAACCACAGTCCTTTGAGGATACAGGGAGACATCTGAAATCTCAAGATCAAAATGCGAGAAGAAGAAGAAGTCTGAGAGCAAACGAGGTATCACCCAAGGAGACCTTCTTTGTAAAACAACAACAACAACAACAACAACAAATGACAGGCTTCCTGGGGTCAATAGATAGCTCGCTTGTGCGTGGGACACAGATACTTACCAATTCCACTTAGCTTTGCCTTTTAAAATGTCCATATGGCACACTAAACTACATAATCAGGACTAGTGTTCTTGCATACACATTCTGTCTCTGAACACCCCAATAACCGTAGCATCCACTTTAGTAGGAGGCAGTGGTGGGATTCAAACTCTTTTCAACAGATTGCTAAGGTCATGTCTCTTCCTTAACAACAGATGGTTCCTACAAGGATTCCAGAAAAACGAGAGAGCCGTCATTTGTTATTTTGTTCCACATTCTAAAATGTGTGTGTATGAGAGAGAGAGAGAGAGAGAGAGAGAGAGAGAGAGATTCTATGTTAGCAAGAAAACAACACAACAATGAAAGGGAACTCCTCTGATTTTCTGACTCCTGTGCTACTTCCCAGCTCCTAAGAGAGATCAATTAGAGAAACCACTGAAGTGCTGACAGGGGATGACCAAATGAACATGGAAGATAAGCTTAACGAGGGGGAGTAGGAGCATGAAAACTAGAAAACCAAAGTAGCCCTTTCTTTTTAACATGTCAGCACATGTCCCATATAGTATCTGCCAACCTATAATTTGCTAGCACAGTCCAACAAACAGGGACTGCCCATGGGCGTAGGACCTTGTCACCTCACCCTTCACCCCTCCCACCATCAACCCGGCAGAGTTCAGTCTCAAAGATAGAAGTTTAGACTTCGTACCTCTGGACTGGACCTAGGCCAACCCAACAAATAACCTTTGACTTAGAGTTCACACTCACCATTGTTGTACTGGAGGAGAGGGGGACATTTTTAACCAGTCAAGTAGGAACTAGGGCATCTCTGCCAATTGTCACCAACTAAAAGGCAAGCATCCTGCTCCAGTAAGAGGGCAGCTTGACCAGGATACAGGGCAAAGGCCCCACAGTGACAATCTTTGACAGGGAGGGAGCAAGGGAGGCACCTTCATCAACAGAAAGTCCATCTGGAAAGGAGAAATCAGTCACTGAATGTTGTCCAACAAGTCAAACTGAAATCGGGAGGGGTTAATCCTTGTAGGTAGAATATATGTTATTAGCCACTCAGGAGATCAGGATTGGGTGTCAGTACAAGATCAGCTGGCCCAAGGCATGCAAGTCAATTACCAGGGCTATGGAAGTGACACAAGGCATGAGTGATGCTCAAAGAGGATGGCATGCCCTGCCTGTATGGCTGGTTACAAAGCAAGCCTCCTGCTAGCTGAGAGTGTTTTGAAATATTTGCAAACTCCTTAGGTGAGCATTTCTTGTTGTGATAAGTGGAAACTACCGTAGGAAAAACTCTGAGACTTCTAAACTGAAATGAGAATTAGGAAGAACAGAAACACCCACAGAGGGGAATAGTCTCGGAACCTCTTGGATCTGTGATGTTTTATATTTGGCTCAAGGTCCCATTAAAATCAAGGAGTTTACATTTGGACAAATAATCAGAGCCTTGGACTGGGGCTCCTTGCGTGAGTGGATCATTTATGGTGTCTGATGGCTGCAAATGTCATCAAAATGACAGGTCAGTGGGTACAGTGAAAAGGTCTGGGAATAGCTGGGAAAGCAAACAAGGAGAGAAGCAGTCCCAAAACATGGGGAAACGATCTATGACAAGTCTACCTTGAATGCCCATAACTTGGCAGAATCCGTAAGCAAGACAGACTTGCAGAGAGAGATGTAGGAAGGATGGGGGCATGGCAGAGAAGTCGGACAATAATAACACAGATCGGGTTGTGCAATGGCACTCCCAAAAGCAGTCATGTCTACTCAGTCTTGGGAAAGCATTCACAAGAGGTACTATTTAGCTGTCCTTTGGGCTAACAAGATGGCTCAGAGAATAAAGGTTCTTACCACTGAGCCTGAGTTTGACCCCTGGTACCCTCAAGTTGTCCTCTGATCTGCACACATGTACCCTGACAAATACATGCATGCACACAGATACACGTACATGCGATAAGCAAGTCCTTCTACTGAAACTTTCTAGGACTACGGCTATATTTTTCTAGATAAGCACCCTCCTCAAGGGCAGTCCAGGTTCTTGGGGCTCACCACATCCTTAGAGATGTGAGTCTCCCCTACTGAGCCCAGCATAGTCCCAGAAGCCACACTGTCACCCAGTTATGCTCATATTCCCATCATAACCGTGAGGCTGTGGCAGAGCATGGCACACAAAGAATATGAGATAATTTCAGGGTTGTTGTTGTTTTCAATCAGTTTTAACATCTGACTTGTTTCTCTGTCTTATTTTATTTGCAAAACATTAAGAAAATTCTTACTCATGGAGGTAAGCAACTGCGAACAATGTTGTCTGTGTATTTATTTTCTTCTATAGTGCCATGTGAAAACCCAGGAGGCATGATTGTTTAAAATATACTTAGACTCTTCTTCAGGTAAACTCACGCCGCACTGTGAAAGCAGACCAAGAGTTTGAGTAATGGGAACTCGTATTTCAAATTTTAATTATATAAACAATATGTAGGCTCCTCGAAGAAGGTAAGTGTCCACTAGAAAGATATTCTTTAAATTGATCTTCAATACTGATGAAATTTTTGGTAGATTTTTTAAAAATGCAGATACTTTGGGAAACACCCCTCAAGATTTGAACCCAGTAAAATAAATGTCATATACTTTGAGCTGCAAAGTTAAGTTTCGGGTCACCTGCTAACATATATATTCAGTGTAAGCACGATAATAGTGTAACTCCCCACTGCCACACTGAACTCGGGCAGCTTATTAAAAAACATTAGCAAGCTGATGCAACTCTGCTATTTGCTAAGTCTTGTTTTGGAAAAAAAAAAATCAGTAATTTTTTTTGTCTCGTGTGAACTTAGTAATAACAGAGCCTGCCTTAAGACTGGTGATGTGTGCTACTAGGGAAAAATTATTTCTGCAGCTCACTCTATAGGGAGTACCAACTCTGTGTGTGTGTGTGTGTGTGTGTGTGTGTGTGTGTGTGTGTGCATATACACACACGCACGCACACAAGTACATGTGAATGTATATATGTGTAGAACAGAGGGCAGCCCTCCAGAATCAGCTCCCATCTTCCACCGGAGGCAAAGCCTGTCATTGCTCGAAAAGGTCTGAGGTCACAGATGTGTGTGACAGCATCTGGTTTTGGACATGGTTTCTGGAGGTCTGATTTTGTGTTGTAGGCTTATGCATAGAGTGCTATAACCCACTGAGCTATCACCCAGCCCCCTGCCACTGTGAAAGACACTTATTTCAACTCAGTAGCTACTGCGTTTCTCTCTATGCAGCTTGCTGTGTCTTAAAGTTATATGTTGGCAGCAAAGTTCCACAGTGCTTTGTAGCAAATAAGTATTTCACATGGCCTTGTTCTTCTTGGTGTGGAAGACACAATTAGAAAAAAGAAAAAAGAAGGAGGGGAAGAGAGGAGGAGGGGAGAGGACTGGAGGGGAGGGGGAGAGGAGGAGAGAGGAGAGGAGAGGGGAGAGGAAGAGAGGGGAGAGG
>NW_021604608.1:18682918-18685257 GCF_004785775.1 Grammomys surdaster
TATATATATATATATATATATATATATATATATATATATCACAAAGATTCTATGGTTAAAGTTGAGAGTAGCATTGGTCTGTGTGTGTAAAGGTAAATATTTAAATGGAAGTTTGTCAGCCTGATCATTTATAAAAATACCAATAGCATTTCCCCATGGAGAACTACAATTTTCCCATTCGTAGGCTTTTGACCAGGTTTGTAATTCCAGAGATAAAATCCCTACTCTAGACCAAGCCTCTAATTCAATTTGAAAGCAGTTGGTTACTTTATAACAGTCATGCCACTATTACACTACAGGTTCTATCTTGTTTGGAATTTCTGTTTTGTAGGATATAGAGTTCAGTGTTTTACTCTGCATAGCATCTTCCAGAGTAATAAAACTATCAAACAGGTAGACAACAGTTTCCCAACTGTTTGTGATTGTTTCTGTATGTCTTGTGCTCAATGTGTCTTACCACCTAATTGTGGTGAGCAGCTAAGAAAAATAGCAATAACCTGGGTTACTTTTTGGTGTCTGTGGGACTTTTCCAACTAGTAAACAACTATAAGAATTCTATGTCAGCACTATAATTTTCTTTACTATCCTATGTCTTCTAACGTTGTCCACCCATGCAAGATACCCCCATCAAAATCATTTATCATTTTACATAAGGGCTCATTATGGAGATCTAGCTGTCCTGGGACTTGTCATGTAAACCGGGCTGTCCTCAAAAATCAAAGTAGATACCAAGTGTTGGGATTTGGGAATAACAGACATATGTTAACCTCCTTTTTTCTTTTTAATTATATTTTGCAATTGTCTTTAACCAGTGGATTTCCATAAGGTGTTATTCAATATCATTGGTTTCGTTTGCTCTGACTCACATGCTCTTCTGCCCCCTTCTCCCTTACTTCAGTCCTGTTTAAACATTTATTATAGTTTGGTACACTTTACTTACTTTATATAATGTGATCATGCTTCTCCACTTACACTACTGTATTTGTCTGTGAGATAAAAGGTTTCCTTCCACATTTTGTTGATTATTAGATTTACGAGATTGACCCTCCCACTTTCCTCTGACTTCATACATTCTCCTACTTTGCGTAAGCCTTCCCACCTCCAGGAATCTACCTCTCCACATTCAGTTTACCTCCAATCTTCTAATCCCCTTTTGCTTTTACATTGCTTTTGTTAGATATCTTTGTTTTTGTTACAGCAAAGAGAGAAGAAAGCTAATGCAGGAGCTTATCAAATGTTTGATTCTTTGAAGCACTAAAAGTTTCCATAGTGAAGCATTCTACTGTCCTTTAGTGAAACAGAGTAAATGAATTTTCTTGCTTCATTATATATTTAAAGATTTACTTTTAAATCAGTATTTTCGGGGTTTTCCTGTGGTTTAATGCATGGAAAAATACAATCCATTGGGGGTTAAATTAAAACGTGTGAATTAACTAGAGATGCTGAAAGCCTTGGGGAGGAGCCATCTCCTGAAATTGTTCTGTTTTCTGTTTGTACAGATGTTAATAACTAGAATATTTGCCTAATGTGTGTCAAGGCCAGGTAAACCTGACCTTTCATGTTGGCATAAGAGGATCTTCAAAGATCTAAGTTGTACCTGTAATGACCTTGGGAGAGGCAATTCCAGCAACGTCACTCAAAATCTGTCTTGACAATGAGGGTAGGTGACTAGATATAATCCATTACCTAAGTAAGTCATGCCAGCTTCATTCTTCATATTCTTGATGTAACAAAACTCTTGGCATAGAGAAATGTCTAGTTTAGTATTGAAAATAGTTGCATATTAATTATATCAATATGTCTGTCATTAATTTTAAGTATTAGTCAAAGCTATATTTTAATTAATAGGAGATAATCCTGTTGCCCTTGATAGGGAGGATTATAATATAAAAACCTTTTTGTAATTATTCATTAGAAAAATACTTGGCATGCTAATGAAAATATGAAAATGAACTATAATTACAACTTTTATACAGGTATAGTTAATTTAAATGTTCATATAATTGTAGGACACTTTAATGATAGATTGTAATTTACTGCTACAGGAGGTTAAAAACAATGCTAACTATTTAATGATAGACCTACCAATCAAGAACTAAGGAATTTATAGAGATGAATAAAGTGAGGATCTTGTTTCCAGGTGATGATATTTCAATCAAGGGTATTGAAATGCAGAAAATGAGCAGACTGCTATGAGAAAATACACAGGTGATCTATGATATTACAAATAGAGAAAATTGGTGCTGTTGAGGGTTCAAAATTTCTAGAGAGAGAGAGAGAGAAGAGAGGAGGGGAGAGGAGAGGAGAGGAGAGGAGAGGAGAGGAGAGGAGAGGAGAGG
>NW_021604608.1:18685357-18688185 GCF_004785775.1 Grammomys surdaster
AGGAGAGGAGAGGAGAGGAGAGGAGAGGAGAGGAGAGACCCTCACTGATGTAGAATTTTCTGTGCTTTCTCCCTGAGCTCTGTCACATACATGAAGAAGTTAGTTTGGATAATATGCTAGTGGTCATATTTGACATTTTTGTTCATGTTTCATTGATAAACGAGTTTTAAAATATGTTTTGTTTATACCAGAATTAAAGACTTGCCATGGCATTATTTCAAACAACGTTATTAGGAGACTGGGGAGATAGCTTACTAGGCAAAGGGCTTGACCCACAAAGCCTGGAGTTCGGACACCTAGAACCCAAGAAAAAGCCAGGTGAGTGTAGGAGCCTACCTCCAACCCCAACATGTGGAAGGCAGAGACAGGGAATCCCTAGCGATTTGACTAGCCAGGCTGATCAAAACAGTGAGTTCCGGGCTCAGTGACAGTCCCTGCCTCCCTATATAGGGCGAAAAGTGACAGAAGAATATATTTAACTTCAAACTTGTGCCTCAACATGCATATGTACACACACAAACACACACACGTGAACATGTGTATTTGCACATGCATACTACATACAAATATACATGCAATCCCCCCCCAAAATTTAATGGATATATTTATATACTTTCCTACCAGCAAATGAAACAAACAAAAACCTCGTCTCCTTTGGAGAAATGTTTTCCAGCTGTTCTTTTGGCCGCAGGAATGCTCCTGGTCCTTACTCTTCCTTTAGAAGCGGTATGTGGGGTTACACTGTCCAGTTGCTAAGGGTATGCCTTTAAAGAAGCAAGACATAGTCCTTGTCCTCAAGGAGTCTAGCCAGAGAGGAGCAGAACAAAGGAGTTCACCCTCGTGACCCCTGAGCCGCGCTATGATAGCAATATGAATATTACATGGTGCCGCTTAGGCTCTTTCGGGTCAAGATGAAAAGAGACACGCTCTGGTGACTTGGGTCAATGTGGCTCATTGTGAGGCCACAGGAGGAAGTAGGACGAGCAGGAAGCAGCCTTAGCAGCTGCCTGGCAGGGCCGGGCTGATGGGAATGCCATTCAGGACCTCTAGCACCTGTTCTTTTTGACATGGCTTCAGCAGCAGGCATCTGCTGCTACTGATCTAGCACGCTCTGCAGCCCAGCCACACTCTGCGAGGTCCTCCCTGCTGGCGCTCACTCCCCTTCGACAGTCCCGCCCTGTCATGACTCCACACACACCCTGCAGGAATATGCAATATTTTGCCTGAGACTCCTAAAGGATCTCAAATTCAAATTGTGTGAAAGAGGCTTTGTTTGACCCCTGGTGCCATGAAGATCCAGTGACACACTAGGCGGGGCTCTGGTATCAGTCTGCCTCATTGGCCACTTGATAGACCACACCCTGCTGTGGGGCCTGTAGTCACTGTAGTCCATTGTAACCCAGGAAGCAGTGGCCTGGTACAGAGAACCGTGCACAGCAGCTGGGGAGAGGTGTGGCAGAGGCCACTGGTCCCTACTGAAGCTTTTGTTGTAGCCCACAATGTTGCTCACCATCCTGACTTTAACTGTGTCAGCCCTTCAGCTTTGCTATAAATAATAACACAGTCACAAATTTTTGAAAAGGACATTTTTAAAGTTACTTAAAATAACCCAGTTTAAAACAACCTGACAGGAAGAATACTTGAATTGTGATTTTACTGTTGCCGGGTTTTGATTGTTTGTTGGGATTTTGAGACAAAGTTTCACTGGGTACCTCAGGCTGGCATTAAACTCAGAGTGATCCTCCTGCCTCAGCCTTCGGACTATTGGAATTAGAGGCATGAGCCTCTACACCTAGTTGAATTATGATATGTTTCTAACAAGACACAGTGTACAAATTTCCTGCCAAAAAATCATGACTTGAAAAATAAAGAGGAAATGTTCACAAATATGGTATTAAATAAAAATCAGTACCTATGGACTATAGATGGCTCAGTGGTTACAGCCCTTGCTGCCAGCCCCAAGGAGCTGAGTTCAAGGCCCCGAGTCCACTTGGGAACAGAGAGAACTGTAAGCTGTTCACTGACCTCCATGGGTGAACCGTAGCAGGTGTGAGCACAGTAAAATAAATGTAAAAGGTTTCAATAGAGACACAAGTTAAATACAGTTATTTGCATTTTACATATTTACATATTATATTTTTATATCATGCTACACCACATATGTAATACATATTATATAAATATTTGCACATTACATTTATTGTATATACTCACGTATAAACTGTACCCTCTAACTTAGATACTGCTAGGGAATTTAGACACTGATAAAATTGAGAATAAGTAAACTGGAAAAAGAAGCTGACAGAAACCCTTAACTGAGATGACACTTGAGTCTTATATCCCTTCTTACAATTTCTTTGCATTTTTCTTTCTTATTTATGTCTTAACTTTTCAAAAGCAAAAACAGTTTCTTAATTATAAGACCACAGGGCAATATACAAAACCATTTTGTTAGTAGTCAAGGCTTATATTACATTGTCTAACAACAACAAAATACATCACTCTGGACCCCATTTCATGCAAAGACTTCTTTCCTTATTCGTGAATAGAATAACAAAGAAAACAGACAATGATACCAAAAGCACAGTACAGTAAGGAATGTTGGGCTCACTTCATGCATTCTGCACTAGTATCTCTTGACAAGACACTTGGGTTGTTGAAGTACAGTGTTAGACAGGGGAGGGGAAGGGGGAGAGAGGAAGAGAGAGGGGGAGTGGGAGGGGAGAGGGAAAGAGAGGGAGGGGTAGGGGGAGAGGAAGAGGGAGAGAGAGAGGGGTGGAGAGAGAGAGAGAGAGAGAGAGAGAGAGAGAGAGAGAGAGAGAGAGAGA
>NW_021604608.1:18688195-18722594 GCF_004785775.1 Grammomys surdaster
AGAGAGAGAGAGAGAGAGAGAGAGAGAGAGAGAGAGAGAGAGAGAGAAAGAGAGAGAGAGGAGCCTTCAGACAACTATAACACAATGGGATAAAATGAAACAGAAGAAGACTGGCAAATTCGTGTGAGGACCTGGTAGACATGTTAATTCTGTCATTGTGCTTAATGCTGGGGATTTCAAACATTGACCGCACTCCTCACTGAGCCACGGATTAAAGTAATATTTATTGAATTTTCAAGTGGACCCCTTCCCCCCAAGAAAGAAAGAAAGAATAAATAGCCATTTTAACCTCAGGAGAATGTTCACTTGAGAAATAAAGATCAAAGCATGCAACCAACGGAGACTGCTCCTGTTCAAAGCCAATAGTGAAAAATTAAGACTGAACAGCTGCAGGTTTGTGAGTTCTAATCCTGCAGGCAGAACTGGGCTGATTCACCCATCCTTCGATGGGATTCCTAGAAGTATCAGGCTTCCTGATTGAGAGAAAGACTCTGACATGTTCCCGTAGGCAGACTCACTCCCAGCAGAGACAAGAAAGGGGAAGAAGCTAGAAACACACGCTGAGTGCATGGGTTGAATGTGGAACTTCCATAAAACAGACATTCAGAATCTGGAAATGTGACCTTGTTTGGTCAAAGGACCTTCACAGACACAATTAAGTTATGCATTGTGAGATGAGGTCATCCTGGCTTAGCACAGGCCCTGAGTCAAATGGCAAGTGTACTTAAAGATAAGGGCAGAAGACAGACATGAGAAAACTGTCCAGAGAGGAAGAGGGCAGGATGTATCCACAACCCAAGGAACACAAGGGATTTGGGGTAGCCACCCAAAACAAGGAGAGGACTGGGACAATTTGTCTCTTGAGTCTCCCAAAGGAACTAACCTTGCCCATCTTAACTTCAGACTTCAATAGTCCCTGGAACTGCAAAAGCCTACGTCCGTTGTTTTAAGCCCCCTGCTTTTCTTGTGTGGATATGCCTTACAGCAGTGGTAAGGCACAAAGAGACTCGGCTTCTTCTAAGCTCAGTGGTCTCTGGAGAGAAGAGGAAGAGGCACAATTACTGCCATCATGTAGATGAAAAGATTACCAGGGAAGATATGCTATGCCCTGAAAGCATGCAAGGAGCTGCTAACCCTTCTTTGAGCGCTTGCTGTATTGTCTAGAGTGGTTTCATAAGGAACATGATAGAGGCTATGTGCACAAAGGGAATTCTAGGCCAAGGGGAAAGGTCTGGGGTGGGGGGTGGGGCTCCAAACCCACACACTTCCTCCTTTTTTCCTATCTAACATCTGTCTGTTCCACAGACATTTGTTCCATCCAAGGATGCTGTGATTTACAACTGAGTTTTTCTGGTTTCCTGCCATCTCTGAGAACAAAAATAAGGGAACACTGTTGAATTAAAAATGTTTTGTATACTATTTATTAAGATATGAATATATTAAGAGTCAATAGGATATGGATAAATTTACATATGACTTCCCACCTCAAGATAACAAAGGTGATGAATCACAGTTTGGGTCTTTTGGTGGCTGGATCATCATCCTGATGAAGGGCAATGCAGTTTGCTTTTTAATAATTTATTTTATTTTATGTGTATTGGTGTTTTGCCTGCATGTATGCCTGTGTGAGGGTAATGGATCCTCTGGAACAGGGGTTACAGGCAGTTGTGAACTGCCATGTGGGTGCTGGGAATTGAATCCAGGGCCTCTGGAAGAGCAGCCAGGACTCTGCTGAGCCATCTCCCCAGCCTCCCCACCCTCCATGGTTTGCTTTTTAATTAATTGTCGTCACCATATTTGATTTGTCAGTCAGGGGACACTTGGCTTGCCCCTGCCTTCAGCTGCACTGGTGAACAACACTGCTCTAAACTCTGCTGTATAGACACCTACCCAGATGCCTGCTTTTAATTTTTTTGAGCATATGGTTGAGGGGAATTGCCAGTGCATATAGTAATTCTGTTTAATTCGGTGGCACTTTTACCGTGCCTGCATTGCTCATTATCTCACAGGCAGCATTTCAAAACGTTTATCAGAAGATGGGATTGAAATTTGCCTAACATAATCAATTATATACACTAATACCTCAACCACAGCTGCATAGCCCAAATAGAGCAAAATATTGCTTCCTCCAGAGACTGTAAAATAAATGTATACTTTTATTACCAATATTTGAACATTGACCAACCACACACTGTGTTAATTATTCTTTAAAAGCATTGTGGGATGGTTTCTAAAAGTCATATATAGGGTATTTAAGACATTATAGGCAAAATGATTGACAACCGCCACCACACCCACACTCATGCTAATAAGCAAATCCTGTCCAATCAGCAGGAGGAATGCAAATTTCACAGCGAGCCAGCGTGTGGAACTCACTACCCACAGCCTTGGGTTTCACAGTAGAAAGAAAGAAGGCTTTTGAAATGGAAGCAGTTCACAAAGAGGGGAAATGGGAAAGCAGATACTTAAGTTGTAACATAATAATGGAACTATCCAACTGGCCCACAGGTAAACTTTTCACTTTACCTAAAAATCCCTGTGTCGAGATTGGGTCTTTCACCTTTACAAACCAGCTCTGTGAATTAGAATTGCATAGCTTTCACCTGCTTTTATATCATGTTGCACAGTTGAACGGCGCATGTACAAAAACTGCGAAGCTCAGCCCACAGTGTTCCCTCAGGTTTAAATAACTGTTTCCTATTACATAGCTCAAGTAGCAAACACAGGGAGTCAAAGTAAGAGTCCTATGGACTTAAAAAAAAGAAAAGTTTATTATCTGGGCTACCGACATGGCTCAGAGGTTAAGAACATTGGCTCCTCTTCCAGAGGACCTGGATTCAATTTCCAGCACCCACATGGCTGCTCACCACTATCTACAGCTCCAGTTCTAGGGGATCAGACACCCTCATACAGACGCAGGCAAAACACCAATGAGCATAAAACAAAAGTAAATAAATCATTTAAAAAATGTTAAGTTTATGATTAGTGTTGAGGGACTCATGTGGAAGCCAGAAGGCAACTTTGTGGAGATGATTCTCCCCCTCCTATCTTGACTTGGGTCCCCAGGCTTTGTGAAGAAACTGTTTATTGTAACTTGACAATCTCCTGTATCCATATTGCCTCCTGCCAAAATGCTTTCCATCTATCATTTTTGCTGTTGTGGTTGTTGTTTTTACATAAAACATTGTAAACTATTGTCTTAGTTAGGGTTTTACTGCTGTGAACAGATACCATGACCAAGACAACTCTTATAAGAACAACATTTAATTGGGGCTGGCTTACAGGTTCAGAGGTTCAGTTCATTATCATCAAGGCAGGAGCATGGTAGCATCCAGGCAGGCATGGTACTGGAGGAGATGAAAGTTCTACATCTTCATTTGAAGGCTGCCAGGAGACTGGCTTCCAGGCAGTTAGGATGAGGGTCTCATAGTCTACCCCAACAGAGCCACACCTACCCCAACAGAGCCACACCTACCCCAACAGAGCCACACCTACTCCAACAGAGCCACACCTACTCCAACAGGGCCACACCTACTCCAACAGGGCCACACCTACTCCAACAGGGCCACACCTACTCCAACAGGGCCACACCTACTCTAATAGGGCCACACCTACTCCAACAGGGCCACACCTTCTAATAGTACCATTCCCTGGGCTGAGCATATACAAACCATCACAACTATGTAACATACAGAAATATAAGCCCAAATCTACCTTCCTTGGTGAGACTACTTGCCCCTACTCTTGGCATTCCTAACTGCTCTACTTTGGATGGGTAAATCTAAATCTATGCATGAGGGCCACTATCTCCTCTGGTGATTCAGCCAATGCTCAGGCATAGGGTAGGATGTAGCAAGACTAAATAGGAATGTTGCAAGGATGTTCTAGATTAGGAGTTTTCAACATGTGGGTCGATACCCCACAGGGATCCCATATGAGATATTTACATTACAATTCATAACAGTAGCAAAATTATAGTTACAGAGTAGCAACAAAAATAATGTTATGGCTGGTGGTCACAACAACATGAGGAACTAACTGTATTAAAGGGCTAAAGCATTAGGAAGGTTGAGAACCACTGCTCTGTAGAGGAATTTTAATCTAGCAACATGGCTGTTCTAGCAAGGGATCATATCCAAAGCCCTTCTAGGTCTGTACAGTCCAGCTGAAATGGCATACTTTTAATCCCTCTGGCTGGAATACAGACATACCCGTAGTACACACCTTTAATCCCTAACAACAGATTAGTTTTCAGAAGGAAGCAACCCTGCTTGAAAGTGATGCCTAACTGAGGGGCAAACAAATTGACCAATCAAGGAAAGATCTGACCCAATGAGTCAGAGACAGGATACGCTCAACTCTCTGGAAAACTGGGGATCCAGAGGCTAGACACAGGTGAAGACAGAATAAGCCAGAGAATGAGGAGCCAGAAGATTGGAATATATTGCCAATGCTAGTATGAGACCAAGCAGAGCAATTCACTGAGAGTCTCAGAGAGGGTAGATTGAGTCAGTTAGTTTGGAGAAGAGTTTGAGCCAGAACAGCTGAGTTGAACCAGTCAGTCAGAGTTTAGAAAGAGCTAGAAAAGGTGAGCTTATTCAGCAGTAAGCCTCCGAGATGACAGTTACATCAGGTAAATAAAAGATATGTTTACACTGCTCTAGATGGACCTCTCTCATTTCTAAAAGACAGGCATTCCATCTTCCTCCTCTGGACTTTACCATCTTTAAGGGAAGCAGCAACTGTCAAAGACATATTGTTAAGACCAAAACCAATACACTGAGAATAATGATGGGAAATAGAATAAAAGCCAACCTGGGCTCACAACTTTATCCCGCAGAGTCTCTTTCTTTCTTTTAACTCTCAAGCTTAAAATCTAGAATTAAAACCACCTTTTAATAAGCCTCAATTCTGCTTCTTAAAAATGGAATAACTTCTTGCTTATTTTGTTTAAAAGGTATCTTTATTACTTAAACAATTTGTTAGTGTCTCTGGTACTTAAGGGAAAGATGTCCTGATTCATGCTGACATATTGTTAAAGCAGCCACCATTCTTGCCCCCTCCTGAATCTACATTCTGTGCAGTTAACCTTGCTTCTTGTCATTCCTTTAATAAGAGGCAGTTTATCTGTCTCTTCCCTTGTGTGATAATTTGAGGCAGAAGCAACATTGAGAAGTTCAAAATAATGGCTTTGAATGGAATTGCATAATTCCTTTCTCACTCATCTGGCTCTCCCACCATATAAAGATGGCCAGGCTGAAACCACAGAGAAGACCCTGTGGAATTTAACCCAATTTTCCCAAGTGGCCTGCCAGTGGATCACAGTGAGCCCAGACAAGTTCAGCCAAGTTACTCCAGGCCAGAATTACCAAGGGATCCCAGCTCAAGTTCTAAATTGAAAAGAGAGGGAAGGAGGAAGGGGGGGGAATAATGTTGTCATTTTAAGTCATCATGTTGTAAGATTGCTTCTATTTGTTTACTTATTTTTGTTTATTTGTTTATTTACTGGATTTTTTTTTTTGAGGCAGGATTCTCTTTGTAACTCTTACTGTCTGGGAACTCTCTATATAGTCCAGACTGGCCTTGAACTAAGATCTACCTGCCTCTGCCTTAAGTGTAGGAATTAAAAACCTGCACCACCACACCAGGCAGGGTTGACTTTATATGACAAAAATGAAAACAGAAGAGTGCCAGTGTTAATGACATGTAATACTAATCAGTCTTTGAATAGATATCTATGGTGGTTTGAATATATTTGAGCCAGATTATGGTACTATTACGAGGTATGGCCTTGTTAGAGTAGGTATGGCCTTGTTGGAGGAAGTGTATCTCTGTGAGCATGAGTTTTAAGACCCTGCTTCTAGCCGGGCGGTGGTGGCACATGCCTTTAATCCTAGCACTTGGGAGGCAGAGGCAGATGGATTTCTGAGTTCGAGAGTTCGAGGCTAGCCTGGTCTACAGAGTGAGTTCCAGGACAGCCAGGACTACACAGAGAAACCCTGTCTCGAAAAACCAAACCAAAATGTTCAAACAAAGTAACCAATAAAAGTTGGCAGTTCACCAAACAGCCAACAAGGGAGCCTACATGGGACTGACCTGGGCCCTCTGCAGATATATTATAGTTGTGCAGCTTGGTCTTCTTTTGGGACTCCTAACAATGGGGACAGAAGCTGTCTCTGACTCTGTGGCCTGCCTTTGGGACTCTTTTCTCCTATTGGGTTGCCTCTTCTAGATTTAGTAGGAGAGGAGATGCCTAGTCTTCCTGCAACTTGATGTGCCATGGCTGGTTGGTATCCATGGGAGACCTGTCCTTTTCTGAAGAGAAAGGGAGAAGGGAATGAGAGGGAGAGGGGAGGTGGAGGGAGGAGTGGGAAGAGTGGAGGGAGAGAAGCTACAGTTGGGATGAAACAAACATAGATAGATAGATAGATAGATAGATAGATAGTGAGATAGTGAGATAGTGAGATGGTGACAATGTAATAGAACAAAGGAGCCATGTTCCAGCTCCAGCAAGCAGCAGAGCTTGTTTTTCGTCAGCTTTGGCCATGTGGCTCTGGCTTTAGAATCAAGAATAGAAGAGACTACTAGGACAAGCAATCCTGATCAGCTGGAGCTAAGAAATTAGAGTCGATTAAAAGGAGACCAGCGTCAACCCTTGAGGTGAAATCTTTTGAGAAGTGTTTTCTGAGAATACAAAGAAGCTGTGTTCCAGAGACAGCCAAGAACATACATACCTCATGCTTCAGCTGGACTTGGTAACATGTCATCCAGGTAGTACTAGTTCTGACAACATGAAGAGGTCATGGATAGCAGTTGAGACCTGACACTGTGAGTGCCCAGGGAAAGCCATTGGTGAAGGCACAAACTCAGTTGCAGTTGACTGCCCAGGACTGAAGGAGTCATGCAAAGAAGCTGAAGCTTGGCACCATGAAGGGAGCTTATGGGCGGTTATTGGTGGAGCCTAGTTACAGTGAAAGACTCCAGCAACTTGGAGATACCAGTACCATGGGATGGTCACCAAGAACAGCAGCAGCAGTAGGGTGGAGTCAACCAGAGCCTGGAGTGCTACAGAGAGCAGAACTAGAGATAGAACCCGAGCCCTTCTTAACTTATATAACTCTTCAGCTTTCTTTCTTACTCGGTTTGACCCTCTCCTCTGTGACTTCCAATTCTGTCCAGTACTCTAACTGGCTCATGGTTATTCTCACATGTGCAAACGAGTCCAGAATCAAGTAACCCCCAAAAAATAATGGATGTCCTTTCTTTCAAGGGTAGAATTGTCTAATAAAGAAGCTGACGTGCTTATTTAGCGAGATTTAAATGCCACACTCTATGAAGTCAAAAGGAAGGGTGACAGTCCCAAGAGCAAAAAAACAGAGAAGAGAGAGCATGGGGAGTGGTCCTTGAAGGATGAATATGACTTTAACCTTGGACCATATGGAGAAATATCACAAACCTATGATATCTGTTACTCTCCTCATCGCTGTGACCACATACCTGACAAGAAGCAACCTGAAGGAAGAGAAGTTTGTTCTGGCTCATAGTTTAGGACAGAGGGTAGCAGGAGCTCCTAGGGCAGATGGCTCCATAGCCTTGGCAGTCAGATGATGTAAGCTGTGACCCCAGGTCTACTCTCAATGACTGTGCCTCAATTCTTTAAAGTTCCACATCTTGGGTCTATTTTCAATTTTAAGCTCAGGCTAGGGTGATTGTTCAGATTGTAAAGGGCTTGCCCTGCAAGCATGAGATCTAGACTTTGATACTCTAGAAATCACATTTGGAAGAAAGGAAGGAAAGAAGGAAGGGAGTGAGGAAGGGAGGGAGGAAGGGAGGGAAGGAGGGAGGGAAGAAGGGAGGGAAGGGAGGAAAGGGAGGAGAAGGAGGAGAAGGAGGAGGAGGAGGAGGAGTCGTCAGCAACAAGGTCTGTAGAAATTGTTCAGTAGTTAAGAGTACATACTGTTCGTGCAAAAGCCTAGAGTTTGGTTCTGAGCATCCACATCAGGTAGCTTAAAACACCAGTAACTCCAGCTACAGGGAAATATGATGTATTCTTCTGGCTTCCATGGGTACCAGCACACAGACATGCACATGCACAGTACAATAAATAATAAATTGTTTTTTTAAAAAAGCTGGCTATAAGGCACATCTGTGATTCTAGTACTAAGGAAAACTTGAGGGCTCTCTCGCAGCCAGCACAGCCTACTTGGCAAGTTTCAGACCAATAAAAGACCTTATTTCAAAAATACAAGGTAGTCAACAACAAGGAGTGATAGCCAAGGTTGACCTCTGGTCTCTACACTGCATCTACACACATATGTGTACCTACACCCACACAAAAAGCACATACACAAAGTTTGTACAACTCAATAACAGAACTGTGAGCTGGGGACTCAGTGATCAAATGCAGGGGGTGGGGGACATTCCATAGTCAATAGCTCATCCACACAGACTGGTGTATCAAAAGTATCAAATACTGACATCATCTTTAAGTATTTATAATATGAATATGAAGCTGTTTACTTTTCAAACTTTCCTGTCTTCTCCACATAAGGATCAGGCATGTCCAGCCACTGAGATGCTGCAACCAAAATCTAGGACACTTCCTTGATTCCTTGGCTCCTCAGGCCTATGCAAACCCCTAGACACTCACCACATCTATAATGCAATTCTTTCTCAAGACTTACCACCAGCTGAACTAGGACCATGTTTTTCTATAGAATCCCTCTCCCTCTGCTGCCTACTTCCTTCTACTTTCAACTTGTTCTAGGCTGTCTTCTCCTCCTTAAAGGCAGCCTAAGTGAGCTTTGTAACTGTGAATCAGTTCCTATGGGAAGGAAATATCCAATGGCTTCCAGATAGGCTGAGAATAGAACCCAAATTCTAAACTGTGCATGGACTAGCCTTCTCTCTCCTGCTTGCTCACTTGCTCACTTTGCCTTAGTCCTAGCAGCCACTTTCTTTCCACTGACTCACCAAGCTCTTTCTCTCTTGAAAGCCTTCATGGGCTTTGTCTTCTCTGCTGCTACGGCAAATATCATGATCAAAGCAACCTTGGGAGGAAAGGTTTTATTCCAGGTAACAGTCTTTCACCAAAGGAAGTCAAGGCAGGAACCTGGAGGCAGGAACTAAAGGAGACCATGGAGAATCACTGCTTACTGGCTTGCTTTCCACAGCTTACTCTGCCTGCTTTCTTTAACAACCTGGGACTACCTCCTTATAGTGGGTTGGACTTTCCCACATCAATCACCAATCAAGAAAATGCCTTTACAGAGAAATCCACAGGACAAGCAATTCTTCGATTGAGATTTCCCCTTCCCGGGTGTCTTAGGGTTTCTATTGCTTTGAAGAGACACTGTGACCACAGCAGCTCTTAGAGAGGGAAACAGTTAATTGAGGCTGGCTTAGCAGTTTCAGAGGTTTACTCCATTATCACCATTTCGGCATACAGGTAGACATGGTGATGAGAAGGGGCTGAGAGTTTTACATCCTCATCTGTAGGCAGTAAAATGTGTCTGTGTTTCACACTGGACATAGCTTGAGGGTATGAGGCCTCAAAGCCCACCCCCACAGTGACACACTTCCTCCAGCAAGGCCACACCTACAGCAACTAGGCCACATCTCCCAATAGTTCCACTCCCTGTGGGCCTACGGGAGCCAATTACATTCTAACTACCTCACCAGGTGACTCCATTCTGTGTCGAGCTGGCAAAAGCTACCCAGCACAAGGTAGCTCCATTACTCTTCCCTGGAAAGCAGATCTATGCCTTACCCTTTCATATCACTGAAACTGACATATTTTCTCTAACGTTATCTCCGTGAAATGACACCTTACAGAGCTTCCTCCTCTCTTTCCCTATTGGCTCCCTGCTTCATTTTCTTCTCATTTCCTGTCACTACCTGAATTATATATTACATTCTTTTTTTTTATTGGATATTTTATTTACATTTCATATGTTATCCCCTTACCCCATCCCCCACCCACCCGGGAACCCCCCATCCCCTTACCCCTCCTCCTTCTTCTCCGTGGATGTAACTCCCTCCTACCCTCCCCACTCCCACTTCCCCACCCTCAAAATTCCCACCCCCTGGGGCATCCAGCCTTCATGAAGTCAAGGATCTCATCTTCCACCTGTGCCCGGCAGGGCCCTCCACTCTTACATATTCAGCTGAAGCCCTGGATCCCTCCATAAGTGCTCCCAGGCTGGTGGTTAGGACCCTGGGAGCTGTGGTTGGTTGGTTTTGTTGCTCTCCTCATGGTGCCACAAACCCTTTCAGCTCCTTCAGTCCTCACTCTAACTCCTCCATTGAGAACCTCATGATCAGTTCAATGGCTAGTTGTGAGCATCTGCCTCTGAATATGTCAGACTCTTGAAGGCCTCTGAGGAGACATCCATATCAGCCCCTTATCAGCATGCACTTCCTGTCTTCCACATCAGCATCTACCTTTGGTGACTGCACATGGGATGGATACTCAGGTGGAAAGGTCTTCAAATGGCCCCTCCTTCAGTTTCTGTCCCTCACTTTGTCTCCATATTTGCTCCCTTGAGTATTTTGTTGCTCCTTCTAAGAAGGACCGAATCACCCCCACTTGGTCTTCCTTTTTTATGAGCTTCATGTGGCCTGTGAGTTGCATCTTGGGCATTTCAAGGTTCTGGGCTAATAACCAATAATCAGTGAGTGAATACCATGTGTCTTCTTTTGTGATTGGCTTACTTCACTCAGGATGATAATTTCTAGTTCCATCCATTTACCTAGGAACCTCTCGAATTCATTGTTTTTAATAGCTGAGTAATACTCCATTGTGTAAATATACCACATTTTTTGAATCCATTCCTCAGTTGAAGGACATCTGGGTTCTTTCCAGCTCCTGGCTATTATAAATAAGGCTGCTATGAACATAGTTGAGCATATGTCCTTGTTATATGTTCGAGCATCTTCTGGGTATATGCCTAGGAGTGGTATAGCTGGATCCTCAGGTAATGCTATGTCCAATTTTCTGAGGAACCGCCAGATTGATTTCCAAAGTGGTTGCACCATCTTGCAGTCCCACCAACAATGGAGGAGTGTTCCTCTTTCTCCACACCCTCGCCAGCATCTACTATCACCTGAGTTCTTAATCTTAGCCATTCTGACTGGTGTGAGATGGAATCTCAGAGTTGTTTTGATTTGCATTTCCCTGATGACTAAGGACACTGAACATTTCTTTAGGTGCTTCTCGGCCATTCGAGTTTCTTCCATTGAAAATTCTTTGTTAAGCTCTATACCCCATTTTTTAATAGGGTAATTTGGGTGCCTGGAGTCTAATTTCTTGAGTTCTTTGTATATATTGGATATTAGCCCTCTATCAGATGTAGGATTGGTAAAGATCTTTTCCCAATTTGTTGGTTGTCGTTTTGTCCTATTGACAGTGTCACTCACTTGCTGTGCTGGCTAGCTGTAGATCAACTTGATCCTGGCTAGAGTCATGGAACAATTGAGAAAATGCTTCCATGAGTTGGGGCTGTAGAGCATCTTCTTAGTGATTGATGTGGGAAGAGTACAACCTATTGTGGGCGGGGTCATGACTGGACTGGTGGTTCTGGGCTCTATAAAAAAAAAAAGCATAGTAAGCAACCTAGAAAGCAGCACCCCTTCATGGCCTGTGCATCAGTTCCTGCCTCCAGGTTCCTGCCCTGTTTGAGTTCCTGTCTTGACTTCCTTTGATGATGAACTGTGATGTAGAAGTCTAAGCCGAATGAACCTTTTCTTCCTGTCTTAGCTTGGGTTCTATTGCTGTGAAGAGACACCATGACCAAGGCAACTCTTTTTTTTTTTTTTTTTCATTTAAAACCCATCAGTGAAGTGGACGGCTTGAAGTGACAAATCATTCATATTTAAAGCTTAAGTCAGTAACTCTATGAAAGCACACATTGCCACATACAAATGAACTGATCAGACCACAACTTTCTGTGTTGAAACAGAATAAACATCCCTGTGAAAGCAGCACCTTGTGGCATTTAATTTAGTATTCCTCTCTTTCTTCCTCACCCTCGCCTTCAACAGAATCCACACTAACCTCCTCATAATCCTTCTCTAGGGCAGCCATGTCTTCACGGTCCTCAGAGAACTCCCCCTCCTCCATGCCCTTACACACATACCAGTGCACAAAGGCATGATTGGCATACATCAGATCAAACGTGTGATCTAGGTGGGCCCAGGCCTCAGCAATGGCTGTAGTGTACAGCACACACAAAGCTCTCTGGACCTTGACCAGGTCACCACCAGGTACTACAGTGGGAGGCTGGTAATTAAGGCCAACCTTGAAGCCAGTGGGGCCTCAGTCCACAAACTGGATGGTACACTTAGTCTTGATAGTGGCAATGTCAGCATTGACATCTTTGGGAACCACATCACCACAATACAGCAGGCAGCAAGCCATGTATCTACCATGGCGAGGATCACCATGTCACCATCTGGTTGGCTGACTCAAAGCAGGCATTGGTTATCTCTGCTATAGAAAGCTGCTCATGGTAGGCATTCTCAGCAGAGATGACAGGGCCATAAGTGGCCAGAAGGAAGTGGATAAGAGGATCGGGTACCAGGTTGGTCTGGAATTCTGTCAGATCAACATTCAGGGCCCTATCAAATCTGAGGGAAGCAGTGATGAAAGACACAATTTGACGTATTAACCTGTTTAGGTTAGTGTAGGTTGGGCTCTCAATGTCAAGGTTTCTACAACAGATGTCATAGATGGCCTCATTGTCTACCATGAAGGCACAATCAGTGTGCTCCAGGGTGGTGTGGGTGGTGAGGATGGAATTGTAGGGTTCAACCACAGCAGTGGAAATCTGGGGGGCTGGGTAAATGGAGAACTCCAGTTTGGACTTCTTTCCGTAATCAACAGAGAGCAGCTCCATCAGCAGGGAGATGAACCCAGAGCCAGTTCCCCTGCCAAAGCTGTGGAAAACCAAGAAACCCTGGAGACCTGTGCACTGGTCAGCCAGCTCCCGAATTCTGTCCAAGACAATATCAACGATCTCCTTGCCAATGGTATGGTAGTCATGGGTATAGTTATTGGCAGCATCTTCCTTGCCTGTGATGGGTAGAAAGAGTTGTCGGTAGGTGCCAGTGAGAAATTCATCAATGGCTGTGAGTTGCAGGTCCACGAACACTGCCCAGGACACAAGCTTGCCAGCTCCTGTCTCACTGAAGAAGGTGTTGAAGGAGTCATCTCCCCCCCCAACCCCACCATGGTCTTATCACTTGGCATGTGGCCATCAGGCAGGACTCCACATTCCAGGCAGTAGAGCTTCCAGCAGGCACTGCCAGTCTGGGCACCACCCTGGCCAACGTGGATGGAGATGCACTCACACATGGCTGCTGCTTCGCGGCTGCCAAGCGGATGGCAGAGGCACAGAGGTGTTGCTTCTTACAGTGCGACTCTTAGGCGGTCAATGTAAGAGAACCTGCTCCAAGGCAGCTCTTAGAAAGGCAAACTTATGCTGCTGACTTACTTTCCTAGTTCATTCCATTATCATCATGGTGGGAAGCGTGGCATCATGCAGGCAGGCAGACTTGGTGCTGGAGGAGCGCCATCTTGATCCAGGGTTAGCCAGGAGGAGACTCTGCTCCAGGCAGCCAGGAGCAGAGTCTCTTCCTCAATGGGCGGAGTTTATGCTCTAAGAGCCCTCAAAGCCCACCCACACAGTGATACATTTCCTCCAACAAGGCCACGCCTATTCTAACATGGCTGCACCTCTTAATAATGCCACTTTTCATTGGCCAAGAATATTCAAACCACCATGCTCCCCAAGTTGCTTTCGTTCATGCTGTTTCATCACAGCAATGGTAGCACTTACCAAGGACACTCACTTTTTCTTTGTTTTCGTCCTTCCTACTGCTGTTGAAACAAATTACTACAAACACGGTGGCTTGAACTGATTTATGGTTTATAGTTCTGGAGGCTGGAGACTCATTTCCTTGCAATTCACTTCCATCATGATGGAAAGGATTCTGTGTGCTTTGAATATCCTCCTCCTTCCATCTTCAGAGTCAGCAATTGCGGATCACATAGCCCCACTTGGACGCTCTTCTGCTTTCCTTCCATCATTTAAGGATATGATGACATCGGACCTACCCCATGGATAACCTAGGGCTTTATCTCTATTTTAAAGCCGGGGGACTTGTGAACATATTTCCATCTGCAACCTTAATTCCTCCTTGCTTTGTAATTTAACATAGTCTCAGGTTTCAGGGGTTAGAATATGGACATTGGATATAGTGGTTTGAATGAGAGTGGTCCCTATAAGCCCATAAAGAATGGCACTATTAGGAGGTGTGGCCTTGTTGGAAGAAGTGTGTCTCAGTTCTCTTCTTGCTCCCTGTGGATCAAGATGTAAAACTCTCAGCTCCATCCCCAGTACCTTGTCTGTCTTCATGCCAGCATGCTTCTTGCCATAATGATAATGGACTAAACCTCTAAACCGTAAGCCAGCCCCAGTGAAATGGTTTTTTATTATAAGAGTTGCCTTAATCATGGTGTCTGTTCACAGCAATAAAAACCCTAAGTAAGACAAAAAATTGGGGTATTGCTGTGATAGGCCTGACCATGCTTTTGTTTGAAGGAATGTCAAACATAGAAGACAAAAATTGGGGTATTGCTGTGATAGGCCTGACCATGCTTTTGTTTGAAGGAATGTCAAACATAGAAGACAATGGTACTAGGGGTAATTTGAACCATGGGGGCCTGGCTTAAGAGGTTTCAGAGACGCAGTGGTGGTACACGCCTTTAATCCCAGCACTTGGGAGGCAGAGGCAGATGGATTTCTGAGTTCGAGACCAGCCTAGTCTACAGAGTGAGTTCCAGGACAGCCAGGACGACACAGAGAAACCCTATCTCGAAAAAACAAAACAAAACAAAACAAAAAAAAAGAGGTTTCAGAGAAGAATGTCAGTATGCGGTCTAGAAACTACTCTTCTGATATTTTGACCAAGAATGCGGCTGTTTGCCCTCGCCTAAAAAGTTTACCTAAAGGTAAACTAAAGAGTTTTGGATTAATTCCATTGGCAAAAGAAATCTCAAAATAGCCTAAAATTGATTCTATCCTGTATTTGTGTTCATTCTTATGAAGATCTATAATAAAAAGGAGCAAGCTGAACAAGGAAAAACACACAAAATGTACAATTTGAGGAGAAAAGAAGTTCCAGGAAGTGGAATGGAGCTAAATCTTCTGTTCAAGGAGATAAACAGATCAAAGAAAAGTCTGATGTTAAATTGAAGTGAGAGAGTGGTGATCTCAGGGCAAGACCATACCCAGCTAAGCTTCCACCTTGTGAAAAGGAATTAAAGAACAGATTAGGTCCAGATGTGGTGCTACACACCTTTAATCACTGCACTCAGAAAACAGAGGCTGGTAGATCTCTAAGTTCAAGACCAGTCTGGTCTACAGAGTGAGTTCCAAGACAGCCAAACTTATGCAGTGAAAGAAACCATTGAAAGCAGATAGCTAGTAAAGATGTAATTGAATAAGGAACCATGTTCCAGCCTCAGCAAGCCACAGAACTTGGCAGCTTCGGCCGCATGGTTCTTCTGGCTTTAGAGTCAAGAATAGAAGAAAGGGGTTACAGAATCTCCCTCAGTAACTAAGGAAAGCCATTGAGGCCAAGTATGGCCAAGTGTGTGTCAGGGGTGTTCCTGCATGGAGGTCCAGAGATGTCTCTGTGGGAAGCTATGAAGATAAAGCCTGGATTGCCTTGGAGACCCCAAGATGTTGGAAATATCAGAGTCATGGGATATCTGCCAAGGAAAGCTGCCAACAGGGTTTATGAGAAAAAGAAGTATGTTGCAGTCAGCAAAGCTGAAAGATTCTGGAGATCTGAAGAGCATTTTTGACATCAGACATGGAGAAGCAGAGTTTGGAGTTTGCTCAGCTGGGTTTTGGTCTTGCTTTGCTCCCATATTTCCTCACTCTGCTCCCCTTCCTTCCTTCTGGAATGGTCATGTATATTCTGTGATACTGTATGTTGGAAATATGTAATCTGCTCTTTGATTCTGATTTTATAGGGGGTTACAGTTAAGAGATTGCATGAGTCTCAGAAGAGATTTTGAACTTTGGACTTTTAAATAGTGCTGATATTGTTATATACTATGGGGACTTTTGAAGTCAGACTAAACGCGTTTTGCATTATTATATGGCTACAAGCATATGGGGGGCAGTAAGTGAAATGTGGTGGTTTGAATACAAATGGGCACCATAGGTCTATAAGAAGTGGCACTATTAGGAGGTGTGGTCTTATTGAAGAAGGTGTGGCTTTGTGGGAGGAAGAGTCTCAGTTCTCTTCCGGCTGCCTACAGATCAAGTTGTAGAACCCTCACCTCCGTCTCCCATACCATGTCTGTCTGGATGCCGTGCTTCCTGCCATGGTGATAACAGATTAAACCTCTGAACTACAAGCCAGCCCCAATTAAATGGTTTCCTTTCTAAGAGTTGCCATTTTCATGGTGTCTCTTCACAGCAATAACATTGGGAATGGGCAATTTTTAACTACAACACACACACACACACACACACACACACACACACACACACGTAGAAGCTTCATGAGAGTCTCATCTAGGAATTCCTCACTGTTCCCTTACTCCAGCACATATCAATATTTACTGCTTCATAGATGTCTATGACATGAATCCTTTAAAAGAACATAATGGCCAAAAACCTTTTCAGGACTTCTCCCAATTTAGTTGTTATGCTCATGAACAAAGTACAGTCGTTATCCTCACTTCACATCGGAGGAAATGGAGGCGTGAAAAAGTAGAAGGACTCACGTAAGGTCACCTCCTTTGAGTACTGGATCAAGGGTGTGGACTGAAACAGGCAAGTACTTGGTACTTGGTAACTGGTAAAGCCTTTGCTCTTCACGGTTGTACATAGCCCCTCCTGAGAGAGTCATGGAAAGGAAAGGCAGGCCCCACGAGAATCCACCCTGAATAAATTCTAGCTAAATATTAAGTCCTCCTTCACAAAGAGCCATCTAGTCACTGTTAGTGAAGAGAGACTGACTACCTGAAGGTGTTAACATGTCCATTTGCTTGTGGGGGGGTCTCACCCTAGTCCAGTTGTCCACAGGTACCCACAGAGTTCTGTAGATGATTTCCACTAAACGCAAACTCTTTTTGTTTCCCCTGAGGCTGCCTTTGGCCTAGAAACCTTCTGCTTTCCCACATGGTTGGGGAAGAGGGTGGGGAAGACTGCGCTGAGCCTTGAAGAAAATCAGGAGCCATCATCACCTTTCATTAGAGGCACGATCAGAACAGCCTTAGGAGTCTACTTTGGTGGTCCCTCTCACTCATTCTGGTCTTTCTCAAACACCAAAAGTCTTTCCGCCAAAACTCTGCACTCGGAATACCCAGGAGAAGGAGAAATAATAGGGACACTTTTCATCCAGTTTTCTCCATGCCCACTCCAAATTTCTCCTCCCTAGCCAGGAGAGTGCGTGGGTGAGGCATTGTTCTATGGGTACCCCATTGTGTGTCTGATGAATACCAGGGCCCCTTCCTCAGGAGACTGGGAAGGAAAATGAAGAGTGGGTGGCCAGCCAAGTACTTCTCTTTTCTAGCAAATAATCCAGAAAATGGATAATTCCCGCAAACATAATCAAGTTAGCAGTCCGTGTGTAATTTAGCAAGATGCTCACTACTCAAATAACGACTTTAATTGCATGTGGGACTTTTAAAGGAAAATGTGCTCAGTCATTTTAATAAGGTTACTTACTGACAAATGTTTCAAAGAATGCAGAGGCCAGAAAAATAAAGTCAAAGTGTAGTCTCTACTCTAGGTCGAAACAACTGTCCAGGGCTGAACCATTATAAAAACAGTGTCCAGCTTGTGCTCCATAGTGAGTATCAACTATGGACCTGGTATTGTTCTAGGCACTGGAAATAAAGCAAGAAAAAAAAATCAAAAACTCTGCTCTTAGAAAGCTCACAATCTACTTACTGAAAAGGAAGTGTCAAACAATCAAAACCATAACTGTAGATAAATGTTATTAAAGCAAACACAGGAATGTGCTAGAAATATACAGGGAAGATGTAGCATGCAGCCTCAAAGATACCACCAATGATCCTTGGGTCACGGTCACACCGTGTGTGTGTGTGTGTGTGTGTGTGTGTGTGTGTGTGTGATGTGTGTGGTGTGTCTGTTCATGGAATAGGCTGAGCAGTATAACCATGGGGCATTGTGGAAATGTTGAGACATGCCTCCCAAGGTCATAAAAGGCATGCAGCTGTTACTGTGTCTTAGATCATTCACTTAGGGGAAGCCAGCTGACATACCTTAAGAGCATTCCAGTGGTCTTGTGGACAATCAATCCTGTGGTGAAGGGATGATGAATAAACAATCCTGGCAGAGCCAAAGCTGACCTACCATACTCAAGGTGAACCATGAACTTCAGACAAGACTTGAAATGACTAGAGCCCCAGTAAACTTATAAAAGATTCGTAAAGTTGGAGCCACCCAATTAAGCCATTTCTGACACACGGAAACTGTGGGATTTACACAGGGAAACTGTGAGATTCTTTATGTATTATGTACTTACTTGTTTTATGTATTTATTTATTTTTATGATGCTCGAGCTTGAACTTAGCCCCTTGTGCATGTTACACAGATACTCTACCTTGAGCCATACAGCCAGTCTCTACTATAAGTTTCCTACTGTTTTGAGCTTCTTGGGTTTGCTACACAGCAATAGCGGACTAATATGGAGAGCTTCTGATAGGATAAGAGAAGATATGAGTTTCACAGAGCTTAGGTTATTGTAATATTTTTATACAAATGTAAATAAAATAGTTATACAACAAAATATTCTATACAAAAAATTTTATACAAAGCCAGACATCGCCACATCTGCAGTTACAGCACTTGCAGAGTGGGGCCTGGAAGATCCAGGAGTCTGAGGTCATCTCCAACTACATCTCAAGTTCAAGGCCAGTCTGGGACACATGAGATCCTGTCTCAAATAAAAATTAGCATGAGTTCAGGCTTTGGTTCTCACTCTATAAACCTAAGCTACAGTTCTTTTTATTGTTTGTAGTGAAGTTAATCTCCCACCAACAGCCTGTACCTTAGGCAAAAATACTGGAAAAGTCCAGACATTTGCCCATATTATCACAAAGCAAGTGTCAGCCAGAGGCTGGATCTAACCTCTACGCTAAGCCAGACTTCCCTCCTCACATAAAGGGCTGCTGAAGTTCAGATATAATGAATGAGTCTGTACACAGCTTCAGACTTTATTGAGCTGCTCAGATGCCCCTAGACAACTTTGACTGGACAAAAGGCAGAGAGAATATGGGTGGATGTAACACAGGAGCCATGATTCCCTGGTCTGTCCATGAGCACCCCTTCAGCTAGGACCACAACCAAAGGAGAAGAACTTGTCTTCTTTGCTAAATTACTGTTTTAATCCCAACTGCTGTTTTAATATTTTGATACTAATGATCTGAAGAGCCCCAGGTAGAGGGAAAGAAACGCAAACTGTCTGCAAAGCCAGGGAGCTTACAGGATATGAGAACAGGCTAGCTCATATCAGATGCTATCCTCTATTGTGAAGGATGTGGTCACTCTCCTGTTTTAGTGGCTGTCATACTTGTATCTCCCTTCTACTACCATGACCCCCTATGAAGTAGGAAATGTCCCCTGAACCTTTTACTTGTAATCCACCTGACTGTCTCCTTATCTTACAAGGAGTCTAGTGCTTACTGCTTACCTTATAGAGGAATAGTCAACAGGCAAAGAAAACCAAAGTGGGCAACTAAAAACCATGGAGCTTTTCTCCTTTGTTCTGCTAGGTTTGTCAGTAATGCAGGAGTGGGGGGAGAGGGTGTTTGTTGTTAGTTTGGGTTTAGACACAGGCTCCTTGCTATGTAGCTCAGGTTGTCCTCAGAGGCAACGTCTACTTCAGCCTCAGGTGATGGGACTTAGAAGTCCGTGCCACCACACCTAACAAATGCAGAATCTTTGTCTGAGACACGCCACTCAGTTTATTTTAAGTCTCTGGGTCAATTCCCACCACCTATTGGACAAGCCCCAAGCTGTTTTAGAGGCAAACACAACTCAAGTGCTCCCTGAACTTGAATCTGAACTCTGCGCTTGTCAGGTAGGTGTCCTTGAGCAATTTACTCACCTCTGAGTGCCTCATCTCCTCCTAATGCGAACAGATCATGTGAGAGTTAAATGTGTTCACACAGAGAAAACCTTAGATCAGCACCTATCACATAGTATACCATGTAGCAGTCAATAAATGTCCTCTGTCCCTAAGATCACTATGAACACGTCTGCACATGTATGTACTCTTTGCTTCACACCTGCTTAAGATCCCTCACATACGTAGCATGCCTGAGTTACCTTCATGTTTTCCTTATTTGACTCTGCTATGCCTGGAGAACCTTCTTGTGCCCGAGAGTCTGGCTCACACCCAGGTCTTTAAACAAGATATCGGTCTCAAGCAAATCTTTGGAATCTCCCACACCATGCTGTCATCTCCGGGAGGCTGGCTTGGTTACTCTTCCTCTGGGATCCTGCAGCATCTTATACCTCTTTTATCTAAGAAGATACTTGCCTGCTGCACTCTCTGAGGCTGTGTAACAACCCAAGGTTTGTAGATTAAAAGAAGCCATTTGTATTTGTTCATAATTTGCTGGGTCAAGAATGTCAGCGAGGCTTGCTTGGGGGAATTTTTTCTCTATATGACATCAGAGGAGGTTGCTTGCTTAGTCACCTGCTGCTGGCAGCTGGGATAAAGACAAGGCCTGCAAAGCGTCTGCTTGCTTGGGCATGGCCTTTATTTTCTTCTTGTATTTTCAGTTCATGTGACTGTAAGGTGACAATGCTTCTACAGGGAGCATTTTCAGAATGACAAAAGAAGTTATACAACATGGCATTTCCCCACGCCCCTCCACCCTTGGTTGGAACTAGTGACAAGTCCCAGACTCAAGAGAAACATCAGTGACCACGTTGAAGCCAACCTACAGATCCCTGTTTCAACAAAGCTCTGAATTTCTTGATAGCAAGGGCAGAATTCTGTTGGTCTAGGTCAGGGGTTCTCAGCCTGTGGACCAGGACCTCTTTGGGGTTACCATATCTGATATCCTGCATATTTACATTACAACTTGTAATAGCAGAATTACAGTTATGAAGTGGCAATGAAATTCTTTTATGGTTGGGGGTCACCACGACATGAGAACTGCATTAAAGGATCCAGCATTAAAAAGGTTGAAAACTGCTGCCCTGGGTACTCTCAGGACCTAATAGGGTCTGGTATGGAGTGTGTAACAAGCTGTTGGGCTGAACTCCTACACAAACAATGAAACATTCTAAAGGGTGAGCTGTGCTAACAAAAGCCCCAAGGAGGCTTCTTTGGGAGCTGTCAAGTCTTCCACCCACAACCTTTGCTTCTTGTCAAAACCATCTTCAGTTTGCTCCTGGCACAAGGTACGTAGGCAATAACAAAGACATCAAGAGTATCAGTACCTCTAAATGGCTCTGACACAGATAAAAGGCAGAACAGAAGGCAGTCAGTACAGTCAGAATGTCCTATCTGAAGGACAGAGAAACCTGAAGTGGATCTGCAAACATTCCCAATTCCTGTGCTGCAGAGACTGGAGCATTCCCTTTAGGAGGACCCTCAAGTGTCCTTTGGAAAACATCCTCCATCAGCTCTATGAAAACGGCAGTCAAAGCCAGAGACTACACCATGAGGCTTGCTCCTAAATTCCCTAGTGAAGACTTTATGGGTTTGTGCATGGCTCGTGGCAGCAGCCCAAATTACTGTAAGGATTCCAGCTTCCCAAGCTCAGGCGCCAAAGACTGAGTGATGGGAGGTAAGACCGGAGAGTGGCTCAGCTTAGACAACCAACAACTGTGTGCACAGAAACCATGTCTGCAGCCAGCACTAGCACGCATGCTCAACTCTTGTTTTTTTTTTGTTTTTGTTTTTTTGTTTTTTTTTTTTTGTTTTTTGTTTTTTTGAGACAGGGTTTCTCTGTGTAGTCCTGGCTGTCCCGGAACTCACTCTGTAGACCAGGCTAGCCTCAAACTCTTGAACTCAGAAATCCGCCTGCCTCTGCCTCCCAAGTGCTGGGATTAAAGGCGTGCGCCACCACCGCCCGGCACATGCTCAACTCTTATTGAGGAAAACAAATGAGTCCTTAGACTTCTGTCTTACATATCCTTCTCGTAACCTTTGATCTCAAACAGCAGGATACACGTGGGAAATGGCCACAGACACAGCCGACCTGACACCCAAGAGAAACAGAGAAGCAACTCTCCTCCCTCTCTCTGTAACTGGGGCCCATTTGGTAAAAGCTAGCTAGTGTAAGAGAATCAACCTATACAAGTCCAGAATGTTCCAGATTCGTGAAAAAGTGACCCATGTAACAACTCTCTGGAATCCCGAGTAGAAGGCAGTGCCCAAGTCACTGTGTAAGTCTCCCAAGAGGTAGCTAAGGGTGTAAAGGCACGGCAGGGAACAGGAGGGAATACAGACCCTTGCTGTCACACTGCAAGGCATGCAGGATCCCAGCAACTACTCCAGGTGGAAGGGCATCAGGGTTGGGGGATCTGTGTTCTCCAGGCTCCCATGGTCTTTTCTGCTGTTGTTCATTTTCCCATAAAGATTAAGTCATAAAGTAAGAATTCCAAGTCAGACACCCACACTTCCAACCTGCAATATCTAGTGAGCACCTTCCACACGCCAGGCACCATTCCAGCTGCTGGAGACAGCAAAGAACCAAATGCATTGGGTATCTTGTGTTGGAATTTTCCAAAGACCAAAAAGGCCATCGTAGGATGTGATAAGAGATGGAAAGAGAATCAATCAGACAAGTGGGAAGGATGATAGAATTATACCCCAATGAGGTAGAAAAGGCCTCTCTAAGAAGGTGACATTTATAGCTGAGCCTCTGCCATCACCTTGAGAGAGCCACAGGCTAGGAGAGTGTGGCAGTTTGAGTAAAAACGACCCCCATAGGGTCACAGGGAGTGGTGCTATTAGAAGGTGTGGCCTTGTTGGAGGAAGTGTGTCACATGGGGTGGGCTTTGAGACTCAAGTCAGGCCCAGGGTCACTCTCAGCTCCTTCTCCAGTGCCATGTCTGCCTGTGTGCCACTATGTTTCCACCATGATGACAATGGACTGAATCTTTGAACTGTAAGCCAGCCCCAATTAAATGTTTTCCTTTATAATAATTGCCATAGTCATAGTGACTATTCACAGTAATAGAAACCCTAACTAAGACAAACTAGGAGAGAAAAGGCCAGACTTTTGATTGGTGAGATATCTCACCCCCAGGCCCCTAGATTTCCCCCCCCCACCCCTCCCCAGGTGCTACTGAGAAAAGAGAACAGTCAACGGAGATGGGAGTGATGGAGGTGTGTGTGTTGTACAGAGAGGTGCAACTGTAACAGGCATGAGGCAGTGACAGGCATGAGGTAGGGCTGAGGTCAATAGTGGATCATGTCGTTGCCCAGTGGGATCGACCAGAGGGTGTGCAGCACCCTGGAGCTTAAACAGATACACATTTAGCCCTCAAACTAGCTTCCAGGCTGCAAGATCACCCTAGACCCCATATAAGGAACTGTCCACTTTCTCAACTTGACCTCCTCAAAGGACCACTGTGTCCCACAGTGCCACTGAGGGCCACGTATGTGTCAATTGCTCTGATATGGCTGGGGTCTAGGTTGATGTCCAAGGACTGTGTTATCACCTAATGGCATGCTAGTGTTCAAGCTAATGTGCCTGTATCCACGTTAATGTTTGGAGGCTGTGCTGCCCCTGGACCACACTGACTTGAGTGCCCAGGGCTGCCACCTGAGCCTATAAAAGTGTCTGGATACAGGTTACAGCCGTGGTCCATGCCTGGGTCCAAGGTCCTGTTACAGCCAAGGTCTGAGTCGATGTCCTTGGACTGTGTTATCACCAAAGGCCAAGCAGAGGTCCCTGGCCTGTGATGTTGCCTACAAAGGTGTTGATTTCGAAACCATGTTACCACGAGGATCCATATTGATCTGAGTGGCCTGTACTGCCAGCTCAAGGCCATAGTTACTTATGAGTCTGTGCTGCAGACTCCACATTGACGTGGGTGGCCTGTAATTGCCACCTGGGGCCATGGTGATGACCAGACCTGTGATAATACCATGGGGCATGTCTGGGCTCATGGTCCTACCGTGAGCAGGGTCGTGTGGATGTTCATGGCTCATATTGCCACTGAGAGCCAAGAGGATGTTCCTGGTCTAAGCTGCATCCTGAAACCATGTTGATATCTATGATCTCCGCTGCACTGAAGGGCCTTATCTGGGTCCAGGGTCCTTCTGCAACTGGAAAGTCTGTTGAAGGTCTGTGCTCACACCAGAAACCATGTGGACGTCCATGCTCCCACTGACCATAAAGAGAAAATAAGCTACTTTGGCAGTGATGTCAATGATTGCAGATGCACAGCTGAGAAAGAGAAGCATGGAAGATTTCTGTGACAATCCCTCCCCACCTTAAAAAAAAAGTAACATCCTAAATAGGAAGCCATCAAAGAAAACTCTTAAAAACTATGGTAGTATCCTTAAGTGTCACTCTCTACAATAAGTGGCTTCCAGCAGGGGTGTGGAGGGAAAACTACTCAGCTCTATTTAAGGGGCGGGCCACTGAGAGTTTGACCATGCCCCAGTGACACTATAGACAACATAAATCAGATTTTTTTGTTTGGTTGGTTTCAGGTTTTGGTTTGGCCAGAAGGAGGTCACAAGGGGTGGACAGGGAAGGACTGGGAAAGTGAATGTGATAGGGTATATGATACGAAATCCTCAAAGAATCAATAAAACACTATGTTGGAAACAGTAATATAAGTTTGCTCTCTTTTGACATGCTTATTAATGTCATGAGAGCTAAGAAATTGAGTGTGTTGAATTACTGTTTGTGAATAAATTACTTTGAGAATAAAAGGTCTGATTCTAAATTTACTTGTTTCAGCACTTGCTGTTTAGCAGCTGAGAGACATGTAGAAGAAAATTTCTCAGTACCACCTTGATCAAAGCAAGGCTGGTCTTACTAAAATCTGAGAGTTGTTTCTCAAGCTTATCCTTCAAGTAAAAACTCCGATAAAGATTCTGTCTTGCTCAATGCCAATTAGTTGCTCAGAGAAACAAAAAAAAATTGATTCAAAATCTCCTAGAATTGGGGAGAGATGGCTAGAGAAATGGCTCAGCATTTAAGAGTACTTAGTACTCTCAAAGAGGACCCAAGTTCAATTCCCAGCACAGTCTCCTAACCATCAGTTACTCCAGTTCCCGAAGCATTGGCCCCCACAGGTGCCTGCACTCACTTGCACATACCCACATGTAGACACACACACACACACATACTCACACACATTCACACACATACACGCATGCACGCACTCTCTCTCACATACACACACACACACACACACGCATGCACATACATACACTTAAAAATAATAAAAATAAATCTTCTTTTAAAATGTCCCAAATAATAGTCATTTATCTTTTAAGGCTAGAAGGGTTAAATAGGAAGAAGGATTTTATGTTGTGTTCTGGTTTGAGGGGCTTTTCTTGGTTGGTTTTTTTGTGGAGGGTTGGGGATTTTTGTTGTTGTTGTTCCTTTGGTTTGTTTGTTTGGTTGGTTGGTTGGTTGGTTTGGTATGATTTGAGTTTTTTTTAATCTTCAGACAGTATTTCACTATATCGCCTTGGCTTACCTGGAACTTACTTGTCATGCACACCAGACTGCCCTCAAACTCATCCACATTTGCCTGCCGCTGCCTCCCACGTGCTGGGATTAAAGGTGTGTGTCAATATACTTGGCAGAAAGAATTTTAAAGCAACATGCTGAACACATTTTTGATAATAAAATCATACAATATTAGACATTTCCCAATTATCTAAGTCAGTTAACATGGTGATGAGAATCATGGTGATGAGACTCGAACATGGTGATGAGACTCGAAAGGCTTTGTGTAAGCTCTATTCCAAGGTCATCTTTGGCTACATACTGAGTTGGAGGCTAACCTTGGCTACATGAGAACCTGTCTCAGAGAGAGAGAGAGAGAGAGAGAGAGAGCGAGAGAGAGAGCGAGAGAGAGGTTCATAGAGCCTTGGGCAATCATAGCACCCAACACCAGCATTCCAGGGTAGAACTGGTGCAACTGTTTTGTTTTAGGATGAGACTTGAGAGAGAGAGAGAAACAATGGCAAATATATTTAGACTTAGGAAGTCCGCTTCAGAGCCCCAGAACTTGGCTTAAAGTCATTCCATAGTCGCCTAGAAACCCAGTAGATCCAAGAATAAATGCACTCTGAAGGATAACATCATCCTAGATCTCTAATTTTACACATAACATTTGTCAGTAGTAAGACCCAAACCCAGGACCTTATGCTTAAGGGCAAAGTACTCTGCCACTAAGGCATCCTTCCAAACTCTTTTAATTTGCCTCATTACAGATATCTGAGCTAAATAAATATGTCGAGGAGACAAAAAAGCAAGAAGCCAAGTATGAGTAAAAACCAAGAGAATACAGACATAGGGCCCAGAAGATAGCTCAGCAGATATAAACATGCACACCTGATGACCCAAGTTCCCTGCCCAGACTCTATATGAAAAGCTAGATAGCTTGAAGCAAACTGTAATCAGAACATCAGTAGAGTGTGGGTCAGAGACTTACAGGAGTAATTAGTACAGAACTACCCTGAAGCTAGGTCGGAATATTAGTGTGGTGGTTTGGATAAGAATGGCCCCCTGTCTGCTCACGTATTTCAATGCTTGGTCACCACTATTTGAAAAGATTAGGAGGTGTGGCCATGTCAGAGTAGGTGTAGCCTTGTTGGAGGAAGTATTTGGGGGAGGGGGTACTTTAAGGTTTAGAGACCCAGGTCGGGCACAGAAGCTCTCTCTCTCTTTCTGCTGCCTGTAGATCCGGATGTAGAATTATCAGCTCTGTCTCCAGGGGAGCTGGAGCCATCTTCCAGGTGGAAGGAGACATTGAACTCCCAAAGACTGTCCTTTGATCTTCATCTGCATATCATGGCACATACAAGCCTACACATACATACTCACACACACACTCACACACACAGCACACACTCATACACACACACTCACACACCATACACACAGACACACACACACTCTCACACACACACAGACACACATACAAAGACACACTCACACACACATACTCACACACACACACCACACACACACACATATACTCACACACACTTTAATTAATTGATTGATTGATAAAGATACAGACATAGATCACAAAGGCTCATATATGAGATCTTAGAAGACTTGAAAAAAACAAACTACATCCACTTTTAAAATACCGTACACACTTTAGAGGCAGAAATGAACTCGGACTAAAGGACACTCAGGACCTCTAGTTTAATAAAAAAAAAAAAAGAAAAAACAACTGAAAGATTCTAAAGAAACTGGGCGGGATTTTGTCTTCCCTCCTAGAAAACTCTGAATTTGAAAAGTTATGACTATGTCAGATGTGGCCATCTGAGGGCTACCACAATAAGACACTTGAAGGGGAGCAACAAAGAACAGAAATGTATTTCGTATAGTTCTGAAGGGCAGGAGGTCCAAGGTCAAGATCTGGCACTGTCTGTGAAGTGCCTGCTCTGTCACTGATGTTGCTGGTCCACTGTGCTCTCACTCGGTGAACTAAGTGGACAGCTCTCTCTGGTTTCTTTGGTTTAAAGGGCACGAATCCCAACCATAAAGGTCCTAGCCTCGTGGCCTGATCACTCTGAAGACTCTACTCCCTCATACTACCACCTAGGATTTCAACCTGTGCGTTTTGCACAGATACATTCAGTGAGGCCCTGTCAGTAACTTTCTTCGGCCTTATTTGTAAACTGTTGTTAAGACTGGTACAGAGAAAAAGAAGCAGGATTGTCTCCAAAGTCTGGGCTTTAGCCAAGAAACACCCAACAGACCTCAAAAGGGGACATCCATGAAACTATTAAAGTTTCTTAGCAGACAGAACTAGAGCCAGAGTGCAAAATGGTTAAGAGTGGTTATGGATGAGAAGGACGAAGAAATGAACTCGGGGACTCTCTGCCAACATATTAGGACTCTTCAAACTATCCTCTAATCAGAGATTATGAGGAGTTGAGGTGCACCAGACAAGCCATGCACACACACACACACACACACACACACACACACACACGGCAGGGGGAGGGGTAAATCTTGACTACCAAAGCATCCTACATATCCTGTATATCCATCATGTGCACCTATGCTATGAATTTCTACCAAACAGGTAGAATTTATTCATCTTTGAGCACAGCACCTAGCATAGTGGATGAGCACAAAGCTCTCAATAATTGTTGAACTGATGAACAGAAGGAATAAGAAATGATGTTCTGCTTGCAGAAGCCAGGACTCCTCCCCACACCTCCAAATTCCTCCCAAGCCCTGCTAGAGGAAGCCCAGAGCCTGGGCCACACTCCGTGGCTCTGCTTCACCCAGAATAGCGCTTGAGTTGACAATGTCAGCATGAATGTTGCTCTCATTGTCTTCTCTAGATCTGGGTGAAACTGGGTTGCTGCCAGTGACCATGAGAAAACACCACCCTAGACTAACTTGTAGGAGTCAGTCCGCACTCCGATCTGCTCAGACCACTCAGGGGAAGAAAGCAACTCACCTTCACCTCTTTCCAGCCTAGAATTACACTCAGCAGCAAACCTTGCCAGCCCTCCTTCCCCAAGACTTCAAGTCCGGAAAAATCCTTACAACAAGCCACCATCACCTCTTGCGCATATCACCGTATCATGTTTCTCTGCTTCCACCTTTGCCCTTAGGATTTATTTTTAAAGCAGCAGCCAGAATGTTTGTCTGACTTCTAAAGACATTCTAGAGGCTTCCCGGCTCACCCACAAGAAAATTCAGACTTTGCAGTGACCCACAAGTCCCCCAGGTCTCAGCAATGAGTTCCCATCTGTATTTCCCACCCCTGTTCCTTCACCCTGCACACCTTGTCTAGAGCAACCTTGGGTGGGAAGTAGGACATGCACCCTCGGAAGCCCCATTTCCTGAGAGATGCCACCCTCTGCCTCCTGAGTGTCTCTTATGTTTCTTCTTACTATGTATCAACTACTGATGCATTACATCACTTGCTCATTTTTTGAGCGTCGACTTTCCTCCAACACAGATTGCACATCCGGAGAGAGAGAAAGCCCATTTGTTTTGTAATGTACTCAGTACGGGATCTGGAATGAGACAAACACCCATCAAGCACTCATGTGTTTTTGCTGAGCCAGAGGGTGTAGGAGTTTGGAGGGGTAAGAAATATCGATCAAAAATAATCAGGGAGCAGGCAGGAACATGGCTTGTGAACAAAGAGCTCGCTGTGCAAAGCATGAACACTGGGGTTCAGCTCCTCAGAACCCAGGTCAATGCAGATGTGCAGAGGGGCCTGCCTATGATCTTAGCGTCTGAAAAAGGGAGAAAGGAACTTCAGAGCAAGCTTGCTAGCTAGACTAGCCTTTTCAGTGAGCTCTGGGTTCCACTGTGAGAACCTCAATGAATAAGGAAAAGAACAATGGAGATGTCAATTTTGGGTGGGCACGCGAGCGTACGCGCGCACATACACACACACACACGCGTGTGTGTGTGTGTCTGTGTGTGTGTGCACACAAAGTGATTAAGAACTAGCTCCCACCTTTGAGAGCACAGAATAGAGTAGGTGCTTCTGGGAGGCACGCAAATAGTTCTAAGTGCAGGAAAGTAACCAGTCAGACCAAATAACTGACTTTATCGCCATCCCCATCTCTGAACTTGCTATGGTACCTTATTTTCTAGTTTTAATATGGATTTATTTACTAGAGCAAATTCAGACGTGAATATCCAAACCCACATACATTTTCTGCTCTCTTCTAAGTGGGAGGATTTCTTGCAGCCGGCTCTGGTCTCACATACAGCAAGTTTCCAGGATGTTGGAGTGACACCACCCACCCCTCTCCCACCCACACACCCTCAGAAGCCTCCCCACTCCCCTGGAGTTCAGGAGAACATAAACTTATACAATTTACAATTCATTGACCTCTGAAAAACCGAGTCACGCCCCGAAAGAGAGCACAGCACAAAAGCTTTCCCAAGCGGGATTCTTTGTTGACACTGGTCTCTGGTTACACCCCAGGCATGAAAAGGGAGGAAATTCTTCAAAGGCAGTGCTCCCCTACTTTTGTCTGTCTCTAACAGGACCCCTTCCCCCCACTCTATCCTCCCAGGAGGGAGGCACTGTCAGTTCAAAAGGGAGTGCTTCAGAAGGAGGCACTTTCAGGTTACACCCTATATATAGCTAAAATACTTATAGGGCCTGTCTCGCGTTACTTGGCAAAGGTTTAAAGCCTTAAACAATTCCTGTCAAGTGTGCTGTGTTATGAGGCCCCTTTCCTGTCCAAAACCCTTCTTTGGCTCAGGCCCCAGGAGTCACCTTTCTCCTTCCGGCCACTGCTGGCTTGTCCTCTTTAAGCCTGGGTAACAGTCTTTCCCCCAGGGCTCAGGTCTGCTCTGGGTTGCAGGGTTAAGTATGCTGCTGACTTCTTGATAATGAGGCCTTTCTGCAGACTCTTTGCAGTATACTAGCCTGGGGGGGCTCCTGTTTTCCTGGGTCAGAGTCAGAGAACAAATATAAGACATGAAGGAAACACATCTCTGGCCACCAATAGTACAATCTGCCCATCTAGCTGACACTCTTCTCAATACAACTTTCCACACAGCTCTGCAAAGACAAGAGCACTGGGTCTCTTGGAACTGGAATTGCAAACAGTTGTCAGACAAGGTGTGGGTGCTAAGAACTGAACCCTGGTCCTCTGGAAGAGCACCCAGTGCTCATAACAGCAGGATTTTTCTTTCTTTCTTTCTTTCTTTCTTCCTTCCTTCCTTTCTTTCTTTCTTTCTTTCTTTCTTTCTTTCTTTCTTTCTTTCTTTCTTTCTTTCTTTCTTTTTATCCTTTTAAGACAGAATCTTGTTATGTAGATCAGGCTAGCCTCAAATTTGCAACAGTCTTCCTTTCTCTACCTCCAGACTGCTGGGATTGCAGGTATATGCCAGCATGTCTTCATCAAATAACTCCACCTCAAATACCTTTCTTTCAGGAGCCACAGTTGCCTGGGGTATGTGTACTCTGCAGGGGTCAGAGTCCCAGAAGCCAAGATTAAGAAGGCTAACTATCAGAGGCCTGCATCACACATGCCACAGACAGTTTTGGCCCTGAGCCCCAGAATTTTTAAAGTCTTTATTACATTTTATTTTTTGTCTAGGCCATGTGTGTTTAGGGGCATGGTGGACATCTGATCAGAGAACAACTTGAGACTCCTTCTAGATAGAGCTGGCTTTTCAGAGATGACTTTTGTGCTGGCTAGTCTAACGTCAGCACACACACAACTAGAGTTATCTGAAAGGAGGGAATCTTAATTGAGAAAATGACTGCATAAAATCAGGCTGTGAGGCATTTTCTTAACTAGTGATTGATCGGAGAGGGCCCAGCCCATTGTGGGTAATGCCATCCCTGAGGCTGGGATCTTGGGTGCTATAAGAAAGCAGGCTGACAAATACCTTGGATTCATGTTAGTTCTAAAATTTACAGTGGTAGTCATTATAATTAGGAAAAAGTTTAAAGACACCTGCAGTGTATTTGGCATAATTCTAACACCTCTCTGGATGTTTTAACTTTGCATAGTGAGCTTATGAATTTAAAGAATGCTGTTCTGCTGAGCGTTGGTGTAGCAGATACTGTTGATAAAATTACCCATGGCCAGAGGTCAGTATTTCTATTTTGGTCAAGCTTCAAGAATAGCATATATAGCTTGATCATGCTAGCCCTTTTTGTCTTGGGAATACTTTTATTCCTACCCATCGTGTTAAATCTTGTCTTTAACAACATCAACATGTTGGCAGCCAAAGTACATGGCTTGAACCTGAAAATGGACCCCCAAACAGAGTTATTAAATTAACAGGCTGGAAAGTCAAGGACAGGTAAGATTCTGCACAGAGCATTACCAACTTAAGACAGAAATGCATTGCTTTTGATAGTGCATATTCCACGACAGGTAAGGAAGGCATTCTTATCAGAACAACCTAAGATAGTCTCAGTCTTGTTTATGAAATAAAAAAGAGGGAGAGGCGGAGAGCTTTTGGGGCTGCTTGGCAGGAATCTGACATTGGCCAAGGACAAGGAAGTGGGCTTCAGGTAGGAATCTGACTTTAGGCTAGAACAAACAAGTAATTTCAGGCAGGAATTTAAATTTTAGGCTAGAACAAGGCTTCAGACACGGAAATGACTTTGGGCTAGTATAGGGAAATTGTCTCAGATACTTTGGTCATCCTGATAACCCCTTAGAAACAGTGATCATGGGAGTATTCACGTAATTGTGTTTATTGACTTGCTTGTTCTTTGACTATTTGTGTTTATTGTCTTGCTTGTTCCTTGACTATTTGCATCTATTGTATTGCTAGTTCCTCAACCTAGAACTGACCTTAGTATTTGCATGTAGTTAAAATGATATAAAAGCAAAAAGAAGGAGGAGGGATGGGATGGGGGATTTCTAGGAAGGGGAAATGGAGAAATGGGATGGCATCTGAAATATAAATAAATAAAATATCCAATTAAAAAGAAAAAAGAAAAAAAAAGAAAGCATGCTGAGCAAGCCTCAGGGAGCAAGCCAGTAAGCAGCAGTCTTCCATGGCCTCTGCATCAGCTCCTGCCTCCAGGTTCCTGTCAGGTCTGAGTTCCCATCTTGACTTCCTTTGGTGTTGAACAGCAATATGGAAGTGTAAGCCGTATAAGACTTTTCCCCACACCCTAGCTGCTTTTTTGGTTACAGTGTTTCACTGCAGCAATAGAAACCCTAACTAAGACAACTTTCTTCTGCATATAATAATTTAGTTCTCCAAATAGATCTGAGTCAGTCACATGGTGACATCAAAACAAAAACAAGTTTATTTGGGCTAAGGAATATTTTCAGAAATTTGTATGTGAAAAGGACACATAACACATGGAGTGCTCAGAAATACTCTAACGCTAAAACAACACCATCTGAAATCACATCAGTTTTATCTATTTTAATCTCCAAGACTGACTTGTAATGGGGGGATAAATGAAGGAAGATGAGAAATGAATTAATAAACCTTTAAGCCTTTTCACGCCATAGAGGCCCCCCCGGGTTCTCTTACAGACATCTCTAATCTTCACAGCAGCACTATGAATATAGTATTAATATTTCTTTTTTACAGAGAAAGACCCAAGCTCAGAGAGGCTATATAATATTCCCAGGACCACACAGCTAGTAAATGGCAGAGACAAGATCCAAACCCTTATTTGTAGGATCCTTTTTTTTTTTTTTGCCACATTCAGAGAGCTCTATACATTACACAAACTATATTATTATCACAAAGAATACAATGCAACCTGGTATTGACTGAAACCTTGTCAAAGTGAGGTGAGACCAGACCTGGAAGTACATACATATAATCTCAACTTCTCGGAAGGCAGGCTAGCCTGGGGAGCCACAATGGTTTCAATTAGAAATGTCCCCTATAGTCTCAGACATTTAAACACTTAGTTTCCAATTGATTGAGAGATTTAGTACACATAGCCCTGTTGGAAGAGGTATGTCATTGAAGGTAGGGCTTTGAGAATTTAAAGACTTATGTCATTTCATATTTTCTCTCTTAGATTTTATGCTTGCAGCTCAAGATATGAGGCCTCAGCTTCCTGCCCCTGACTCCATGTCTGTTGCTCACCATGGACTCTAAACCTCTGGAAGAGTAGTACACCAAATAACCTTTTCTTTGTAAGTTGCTTTGATGACAGTGTTTTACCACAACAATAGAAAGTAACTAATACTGAAGTTGATAACAGAGAGTGTGTTATTGCTTCCTATGTGGTTTTTAGGAGGACTGTAGAAGGCCTTCTGTGCTGGCTAATTTTGTCATCTTGACACAAGGTAAAGTCATTTGGGAAGAGAAAATCTTAACTGAGAAAATGCCCCTACCAGATTAGCTTGTGTGCAATTTCTTGATGGATAACTGATATGGGAGGGTTCAGCTCACTGTAGGTAGTGCCACCCTGGGATGGTGGTCTTGGGTGCTATAAGAAAGCAGACTGAGGGCTGTAGAGATAGCTCAGTGGTTAAGAGCACTGACTGCTCTTCCAGAGGTCCTGAGTTTGATTCGCAGCAACCACATGGTAGCTCACAACCATCTGTAATGAGATCTGATGCCCTCTTCTGGTGTGTCTGAAGACAGCGACAGTGTACTCACATACATGAAATAAATAAATAAATCAGAAAGAAAGAAAGAAAGAAAGAAAGAAAGAAAGAAAGAAAGAAAGAAAGAAAGAAAGGT
>NW_021604608.1:18722694-18732918 GCF_004785775.1 Grammomys surdaster
GGAAGAAGGAAGGAAGGAAAAAAGGAAGGAAGGAAGGAAGGAAGGAAGGAAGGAAGGAAGGAAGGAAGCAAGCAGGCTGAGCAAACCATAGGGAACGAGCTAGTAAGCACCACTCTTCCATGGCCTCTGCATCAGCTCCTGCCTCCATGTTTCTGTCCTACTTGAACTCCTGTCTTTAGTTCCCTCAGTGTCACGGTATCTGAAAATACAAGTGAAATAAACCCTTTCCTCTCCAAATTGATTTTCAGTTATGATGTTCTATTACAGCAATAGAAACCCTAACTAAGACACTTTGGAGCTTTGAACTGGAAAGACCAGTTGGTCAAAGAGCCTAATAAGCCATCATAGGAGGAGTTTGAAAGACAGTAGTGCTGAGAGCTACCCAGACTGCAGGGCCAGCTCAAGAGGTTTCATAGGAGAATGATATCAGCCAGAGAGAGAGCGAGAGAGCGAGAGAGTGAGAGAGCGAGAGAGAGAGAGAGAGAGAGAGAGAGAGAGAGAGCAAGAGAGAGAAAGAGAGAGAGACCGTTCTTGTGAAATTTTGGCAAAGAATACAGATTCCTTCTGTCCCTGTACTAAGAATGTCTGAGACTAAATTTAAAAGTAGTCTATCCTGTTTAGTGGAGGAGATTTGAAGAAAGCCTAGTACTGACTATGTCATGTGGTTATTAGTAATCACCGTTATACAGGTCTATAGTGAGAAACAGCAAATGGAGAAGAAAAAAAATACAATATGTACTATTTGGAGAGGACAGGGACACTGATAAGCTTAGTGTTACAGCTGAGGTCTGTTCTGGAAGAGAGGCTGCAGCTGTTAAGATTACTGTCATTAGGTAAAGGCCAAGTCTACAATGGAATAAAGAAAAGGCTGCCCTCCGGGGCAAAACCCCACTCACCTATGGTTCACTTGTGAAAGAAAGGGGCCTGAGAACTTATCTGTTCCTAGAAAGGAACAAGAAACAAAAGTTGCTGCAAATGTGACTCAAGGGGGCCAGGGTCCATCTTAACCTAGTCCCTGAACTTGCCACTGTCCACCTTGTGGGAAGGATGCATGCACAAGGAAACAGGTGGTGGACTCTTCCTCCGTGCTTCTGACAGCTCCTGAAGCCAGATACTGTGTGAGGAGAGTTCCTGCATGGAGAGAGACCCTGAGAGGTCACTGTGTGAAGCTGTTGAGATGAAGCACAGTTGAAGGGAAGACCCCCAAGATGTTAGCAATGACAGAGTTTTGAGATATCTGCCAAGGAGAGCTGGGCACAGGAGTGGAGCAGGCCTGAGAGAGAACATGTTACAGCCGGCAACACCAGAAATGCCCTTCAGACAGAGTGTCTAAGCCACAGGACACCAGATGTGGAGCCACAGGACTTAGAGTTTTGTCTTGCTGGCCTTCAGTCTTTATTTGGTCCAATATTTCTCCTCTATGCCCCAATTCCTCCTTTTTTGAACGCTAATATGTATATTCTATGCCATTGTATCTTTGGAAGTATGTAATTTGTACTTGTTTGTTTGTTTTTTAACAGGAGATTATAGCTAAGTGATTGCCTTTGAGTCTCAGAAGAGACTCTGAACCTTGGGTTTTCAAACAGTGTTGCAACTGTAAAGGGCCATGGGGAGTTTTAGAGCTGGACTAGATGTGTTTTGCATTTTTCATACCTCCACAAGACTGTGAGGGCCGGGAAGCGAATGTGATGTTTTGAATGAGAAACACCCTCTCTAGTCTCAGAATTTAAATTCTTGGTTCCTAACTGAGGACATTGTTTGGGAGTTTTAGGAAGTATGGCTTTCTTAGAGAAAGGGTGTCACTCAAGGTGGGCTCTCAGATTTTAAAGACTCATGCTATTTTGAGTTCATTTTCTCTGCTTAGTCTTGTGGTTCAAGAGGTTTACTCTTAGCCTGTCCATCCTACCTTTACTCAGCCATCATGGAATCGAACCCTCTGGAACCATAAGCTCTAGTAAACGGTCCTTCTAGAGCAGCAGTTCTTAACCTGGGGGTCGTGACCCCTGGGGGGTTGACACATAACACACATCCTACATATCAGATATTTACATTACAATCCATAACAGTAGCAAAATTACAGTTACAAAGTAGAAACAAAAATAATTTTATAGAGGTCACCACAACAGGAGGAACTGTATGGTCACAGCATCAGAAAGGTTTCGAACCACTACTCTATAGGTTGCCTTGTTCACGGCGTTTTATCACAACAATAGAAACATAGTTTACCAAGACCCTGCCTCAAATTAAAAGAGAAAACAAAAACAAAAGGGAGAAAAAGGAAGAGGAAGTAGCTCAGAGGAGAGAGGGCAAAGCACCTCAGACTTGCAAGGCTGCACAACAAAGGAACGAACACGATTTGTGGTCAGATTTTAGTATTTATTATTAGGAAATAGTTGCTGGTCTGGGTAATGGTGGTACATGTCTTTAATCTCAGGACTCACAGGCAGATCTCTGTGAGTTGGAGGCCAGCCTGGTCTACAGAGTGAGTTCCAGGACAGCCAGAGCTACACAGAGAAACCTTGTCTCAAAAAAAAAAAAAAAAAAAAAGTAAGAAAGGAAAGAACTGTTGAAGCAATATTCATATATTCATGTATTTTTTTTTTACTTCGTTCAAAGTTAAACAGAATTTAACATTGTATTAGCAATAGTTTTTAATAATCTGTTCTTATTCTTAACTAGTGTGTGTGTGTGTGTGTGTGTGTGTGTGTGTGTGTATCTGTGTGTGTGTGCATCTGTGTGTGCATTTGTACACATGGGTATCTGGTTCCCTCAGAGGTCAAAAGAGAGCATCAAATGCCCAGGACTTGGAGTTGTAAGCCATCATGGGTGAATGCTGGAAACAGAGTTTGGGTCCTCTCTGAGAGCAAGTGCTTTTAACCATGGAATTGCCTTTCCAGTCCCACGAGTGAGCCGTACTTTTAAAGTACTGTCTGCTCTAAACAAAAAAAAACAAAAACAAAAAAACAACAACAAAAAAAAAGTTTTCAGATTTTTTTTTCCATTTTCTTTTGCACAGTAAAATTTGGGAATTAGAAGTGACAAAGAAATTCTGTCTCAGAAACTTCTCTTCACCTCCAGATTTCCTTTACAGTCACCAGTGGTCCCCCTGACGTGTTAAAAAGCATGAGCAATGTCTAAAGTGAAGATTCAGCTTAGAAAACCATCTAATGAAATCAGAGGAAAACACGCTCTGGGGAATACTTTCTTAAAAAATCAGTGTCACTACTATATCAAAACTTCAGAAAAGTCATGACGCTGTTACACAGGAAACGCACCTGGCAGAAAGTGTTGATCAACTTCCCGGTCAACCTGCTCGCTCAGTGTGCCCTTCAGGGAGCCAGGATCTGGAAAGAATGAAAGAAAACCAATAGACACTTTTCCTTCTTGTTCATTTGTCTGGGAACTTACCCTCAGCTCTTCTCAGCAAGCTGAGAAAATTGGATTTGTAAATGGCTAGCCTACCAACCTTGCCGAGGGCTCTAGTGCAAGCGTGGATTTACTACTCTAGAGTCCCTGAAATTGAAGCCTAATTCTATTGTTTTCCTTTTGATCCTGTAAAATGTGCATTAGCCTGTGGTTGCATTGGGGTACATTTGTTGAAATGAATGTATTCTTTCGTTACAGCATCCAGTGGTTCACAATGAGAATGCTTTAGAGTACACAAAATTTAATAGAATATTAAAACAAGGGAGGTGGAACTACAAGACTTCAGAAGGTTCCCAGAGTGCCCTCCTAATTGGCTGAAGCTATTAACTTCTATAGCCATTTATGCAGGAATTTCACCAATCGCCACGTAACAAAGTTTAGCTCAACACCCGTTTCCCTCCGACGGAGTAAAATAGATTCCTGTTCTAAGTAGTGTATGCTTCCTTGCAGCTTTTTCTTAGAGATGAACATTTTCTACTTTAAAAAAAAATGGCTGAACACTTTACAGGGCTGTTAAACTGTAGCCCTATATCTGGCTCCAATTCTCTCCCTGGGTGGGGCCCAGCTGGCACAGGGTGTACACTAAAAGTCTGTTTGACCTTAAATGCCCTGCTTTGAGGACAGGGAAGATGACTGAGAAGGTAAATTTATCTTCACTCTGTGTCGTAGGACAAACGCATGGTGTGAAGCCTGACTTACATTGCACAAGAGAAGCTACAGATATCTCCTGCCCAACCCTGGAGGAAGACCCTCCTTTGAGAAAGGACAGCAGTCCTTACCTTCTCTGACCCTCTCAGGGCCAGGCTGCCAGCTGCAGCCATTCAGGGGTGTGGCTGGCAGGACATTGGCACAGGACTTAAGATGTAGGCTTTGGCTAGGATCAGAGGTAAGAGAACTCACCATACACTGTGAAGGGCAAATTCCAAATTCTGAAAATATACTGTGCTGGCTATAGCATCTTTTATTTTCTGCTTTTTTTTTTGGTTATATATTTAGTTATTTATAGCTACACTGAAACACACACACACACACACACAGAAAAGACATAGCTTTCTGGACCTGGATGAGACCCTGGCTACCAGGAAGTCATATGACCCATTAGACGAAGGCAGGATGTTCACGAAATGTCATATGGTTTCTTCAGAAGAAAGTTGGGCATCCAGAGACCATCAACAGAGCCAGCACAAACAGATGAAACATAGGCTGTCCCTCACATGGTCATCCGGTCCATGACATGTATTTCACCCCAGATCATTAAAAACAAATACTCACACTTTAAGAGGCCAACACACACACACACACAGAGACACACACACACACAAAGAGAGAGAGAGAGACAGAGACAGAGACAGAGACAGAGACAGAGTAAATCTTGTGTACATCTTACAGTTTGTCTTCTTTGTTCAGCACTTACATGGAGATTTATCCTTGAGGACCCAATAGATGCAGTTCCCAGCTAAACTTAACTGCTGAACAGTGTTGCTTCTCTTCGACCTACCGCCTGTATTTTAAGTGACACTGAGTATCCATCTGTGGGTGATCTGGAATATTCCCCCAGTCACTTTGGCCTTTCCTTTTCAGAAGTCAGGCCATGCATTATTGTGGTTAATTGTTCTATGCCTGTCAAACACCAAAAGGTAAGTTTCTAAAACTACAGGTCAGCATCATACCTATATCATGCTATCTCTAGAATGAATGGAGTTTGGTCTTTTTAACTCCCTCATGAAAAAAGCAGCTGAGGCTGAACACTTAGGTATGTATGTATGTATGTATGTATGTATGTATGTAGAATTCAAAGGTTGCCTTTTGTGTGTATGTGTGTGCGTTCATGTATGTGCAAGTGTGTGTACATGTATGTGTAGGCTGTGATGTAGGCTGTCTTTCTCAATTGCTGTTCACCTTAATGTTTTGACAGCATCTCCCACTGAACATGGAGCTCCCAGACTCAGCGAGCCCCAGAGATCCACCTGTCTCTTCTTCCTTAACAGTGGGATTACAGACATCGAATTTCTTTTTTTTTTTTTGGTGGATGCTGGGAAACAGACTCAGATCCTTAAACATGTGATAGGCATTCTACCATCCTCAGCTCAGTTGCCTTGTAGCCTTTTTGTTGCTTTTGGTTTTTCGAGACAGGGTTTCTCTGTCCTGGCTGTCCTGGAACTCACTCTGTAGACCAGGCTGGCCTCGAACTCAGAAATCTGCCTGCCTCTGCCTCCCAAGTACTGGGATTAAAGGCATGTGCCAACACTGCCCGGCTCAGTTGCCTTTGTTAAAGAGACGTTCTGTATATTCAAAGTCAGATTAATCTGAAGTCCACTTCCTTTCCCAGATAGATTTATGGTGGTCGATATCTCTTTAAGATGTTCCAGATCTACACTAGTAATAAATAAAGATTATACCTTTTAAAAGATGGAAGAGGGAGAGGGGGGAAGGGAGAGGGAGAGAGAGAGGGAGAGGGAGAGGGAGAGGGAGAGGGAGAGGGAGAGGGAGAGAGAGAGGGAGAGGGAGAGGGAGAGGGAGAAGTGTTTTGAGGGGGAAGGGTGGAGAAGCAGGGAGAAAAGGAAGGAGAGAAGGAGGAAAACTGACCAGAGCCAAAACACGCCCTAGGGTGTGGCCCTACAGCCCCTGCTAGCCTAGAGGCAAAGCTAGGCATAAAGGAGTTATTCTCTCACAAACAAAAGCTGGGAAAGAAACCTTTTTTAAAAAACAAAACAAAACAAAACAAAAAAAAACCCACCTTAATGAAAATAAGTTTAAAGTCCTACCCTGAAACTTTTATTTTACATTCTAAATTCCTGCCCTTAAAGTCGGTTTCTCTTTCTTTCCCTGGAAAGTATCCTATGACATGTACGTTTGTTGGGGGGGGGGGAACTAAAACAGTCTCCCTTTCTAAGGCCAAGGAAAGTGCCAAGTCTTCAGACATGCTCAGGCCTCCCAGCCACCCTGGGCTCAGTCCTAGACAGCTACTCTGCTCTGAAACCATGAAAACCATTACATCATTTGTTACTGGAGGAGTGTGTGGTGTGTGTATGTGTGTGTGTGTGTGTGTGTGTGTGTGTGTGTGTGTGATCTCTGTATTAGTGCTGGGGGTCGCTGTGTTAAGATTAAACCTTTATATTTTAATCTTATGAAGTCCCTTTCATTCCTCCCTAGCTGGGGACACCTTCGGTGGCAGTTCTTGCCATTTTGGTTTGCTTTTTATTCATTGCTGTTGTTTTGTTGTTGTTGTTATTGTTGTTGTTGATTTTGAGACAAGACCTTACTCTGTAGCCCAAGATGCCTAGAGCACATGGTAACTCAGGCTGATCTTAAACTCGGAGTAATCCTCCTGCTTCAGTCTCCCCGGTGCCCTCATTATACATATATATTACCTTTTCCAGCAGCATTCCTTTTTATCCCTTTGTTCTGTCTGGCATTACTCATATGGACATACACTCATATATGTATAATTCTGCAAAGAGCTGCATGGACTTCACAAATACCCTGAGCAGCCAGATTGAGGAGCCCTAAGCTGAGGTGGGACTGCCAAGAATCCACGTGTATATAGAATCAGAGAGATGGCAGATGCAGGGAACCTGTATAGTAATTGCAGACCAAAGCCAGTCTCAGTATCTGGGTAATGGAGAAAGACTTGCCCGTCCTGAGTCAGTCCTTATCAGACACACCTAAATCTATTATGGGAAACAAGAGTATGTCATCAATATACTGTCTTTGCATACGGCACATGATGGTGTCCTTGAGATAACGCCAAGTCACAAGACTTACTGATAATGAGCTGTTCTCATCAAAAACCCATATACCAGCATCGAGTACTAGAAGCAGGTAAATGAAGGGCTTTGCCCATCAGAGCCCTTAATCTCTGCATCACATGCTACCCATCACTTCTAGTGTACCAGGCATTCTCAGCCCTTCATCAGCTTCAAAGATTTCACACACATGAAGGGAGCACGTGTCATCTTCCTGGGATCTAATCGTTTACAAACCTCCTGGCCATAGTCTGTCATCTCAGTAACTTGTGCCATTTGCACCGTGACTGTTCTTTGCTAATCACACACACAGCATAAACATCCTGTGGACATGTTTTTAAACCTTCTTACTTGTAGTTTTGAGATAGGATCAAATCATGTTCGTGGCCAGCCTGGAACTCACAACAATCTTCCTTGCCTCTGACTTCTGAGTATTGGGAATTCAGATATACACCAGCAGGCCTGTGCTTTCTCCTTTTTTAGCTCACTGACTATGTGAGCAGGAGGCATTTTAGAGGCAATCTTGTCTGATCCTCACCCTTTATAAATAAGGAAAGGAGACTTGGATGACACAGGGTTCTGGCTCAGCTGTGCCCTTCCCTGTGTGGAAGGAAGCAGTCCTTCAGGAAGTTATTCCATGCTGTCTTGGATCAAAGTGCAGCAAAGTCTCCAAACAGGCTTTGGTGACAATAGCTTGAAGGACAGTGACATTAGTCCAGGACAGAACAGGCAGAGCCAAGGAGTGCCAGAACCCTACTGGCATGGTCGGTCATAGAAGCAGAGGCAACCAAATGAGCCTCTCCTCACTCCACAGGGGGAGCCTAGCCCACAAAACTAATGTGATGATTGCATGTAAAGTCACTGCAAAGGAGGCCAGGAAATCAACAACTGTGCAGCTACCTACCTCTAAAAACGCCAGGGGCAACTCAGCCCAACCGTGGCAAATAATCCTAATGCCTGCCTCAAGATGCTAAAGTAGGGAGAGGAAGGAGAGGTCCTGCATCTGAGAAGTCACCTTTTTTTTTTTTTTTGTCTTATTAAGCTATCAGGATGAGTGACTGCCCTGTTTCTAGTGTGCTTAAAAAGTCCTCAGCCAGAGGACAACTCTCAAGATTTTCATTGTCCTTGAAAAGCAAAAATACAAGAAAGGGAAATCGTCTGAGAGAAACAAACCAAGGAAAGAGATCAGGTGAGGGTGTGGCCTACAGCTCCTGACTAATGCTGCTCATGACTCTTTGCTGTATGACAGTAGATGACAAACTGAGAAAGAGAGTTGGCATGCTTGAGCACCCGGATCTGATGTTCAGTATCACCAATGCAAAAAGAAAGAAACAAATGAACCAACACAAAACAAACCAAAAAACCCACCACACAGTCCAGCACTTGTAGTCCCCGCTACTCAGGAGGCTGAGACAGAAGGACTGCATAAACCTTAGAGTCTGAGGTAGTGGTGGCGCACGCCTTTCCCAGAATTTGGGAGACAGAGGCAGGCAGATCTCTGTGAGTTTGAGGCCAGTCTGATCTACAAAATGAGTTCCAGGGCTGTGCAGTGGTGGCGCATGCCTTTAATCCCAGCACTTGGGAGGCAGAGGCAGGTGGATTTCTGAGTTCGAGGCCAGCCTGGTCTACAGAGTGAGTTCCAGGACAGCCAGGGCTACACAGAGAAAGCTCAAACACACAAACAACAAAAGTCTGAGGCCAGACGGGCAACATAGAGAGACCATGTCTGCTAAAACAACAACCAAACAACACAAACACCAAACCAAACACAGTTCTATCCCCTCTCTCAGGAGAAATAACAATAGAGTAAGAGAATGAAGCACAAAACTGTTTGTTTGTTTGTTGGTTGGTTGGTTTTTCTCTAAAGAAGGTCGTTTAGAGGCTAGAAAAATGGCTTACAGACATCTTGAGTTCTGTCTCCAGCACCCACATCAGGTGGCTCACAACCCCCGGACCCACACTTCCAGCATCCTTGGGTACCTATACATACTAGCCATATACTCACCTAGACAATTAAATAAATAATTAATTAATTAAATACATTTGAAAATACTTAAAAAGAGTGAAGCTTATGGTGGACCTAATAGATGGTAGTGTTAACTTCTGTCAATTTATCGTTTATGTAGGAAACATCAAAACCATAAAGAAGTATATCAAATATGTCACATATAATACACATGGTACAGAAATGGGCCAGTGGCCTGAGCTTGTTAAATTAGCCTTAATTGAATTATAACATCTCTAAGCTTCCCTACTCTATTACAAGGTGAAACACAGATATTCAATAGAAGCCCATAGACAGATATTCAATAGAAGCATACATGTGCATTTATATATGTATATCATATTGAAACCATTTGATACCTACAAGCTCTAAGTCTCCCCTCCAGCTGAACAAGTTAGTTCACTGGGCACTCAGGGAGCAGATCCTGAGCCCTCTTGGGCCACACACATTGTTTGCTCAATCTGTAAACATGTAATTATTTAACTTGCCTTCTAAAATAGCACCACGCCCTGGATATGATGCAAACCCCAGCATTACAAGATAAGCTCTGTCTCAAGTTTCTGCTCGTTAACAGTGCCTGAAGTATTTGCTCATAGGCTCGGGGGCTGAGGAAGAAGTAAACAGTCAGGCCAGCACTACAGGGATGCTGAGGTTACAAAATCCACTTTCTTATATTGTGAAAACAATGAATGAAGTTCAGCGAGACTCCTGGACGAATGGCTTCATCCCACACCACACTGGTCGAAAGACATCTATAGCCCTCTCCCTAATCCCAATACCCAGGTCGTTATCCCTGTCCGTGGTATCCAAGGCAAGCCTAGGCAGCCTCTACCTCTACAGCAGGGCCTCTTCTCCTGTATGGCTTTTGTCTGTATTCAGTTCAATGACATCAACCTGCTTTCCCCCACCCCCACCCCCCACCCCCATCTCCTTGTTCTGCAAAGGCCTTCACACAGGGGTTTGACCTGGCCAGACTTTTTGATTTTTAAAACTACAAAAATCTCTCTCTCTCTCTCTCTCTCTCTCTCTCTCTCTCTCTCTCTCTCT
>NW_021604608.1:18732928-18734495 GCF_004785775.1 Grammomys surdaster
TCTCTCTCTCTCTCTCTCTCTCTCTCTCTCTCTCTCTCTCTCTCTCTCTCTCTCTTTTTTTCTTCTCTAGTTAAACAAAACACAGTGTCCTGGACAAGAGCTCCTGGTACAACCTTGTACTTTGGCACCATTTGATTTTGGGTATCTCACCTCCTCCCCTACTATCCCAAATATACTCACTACCAGGTGATACAGCCGAGTAGTCAGGAGCAAAACCCAGAGAACTAGAGAGAGAGACTTGGACACCTGATGCAAGCCTGCTTTCTCTTCCTGACATTTGACAGACAGATGGGTGGGTGGATGGCTAGACTAATGGAAGAATGCTTTGCCAAGGTGTTTAGACCAGTGCCTGGAGGGCAGTAAATCCTATTGGATGTGACATTAGGTGTTGATTCCCATCTGCTTCAAGGTTTGGGAGACCAAAAGGAGATGGAGGCTCTCTCTGTGATAATCAGAGAAGGTATGCCTCAGTGGCTGCAGATATACTGTACTGGCCAGCTGTCCTCTTAAAGAACGTGGCTTGATGTGACCAGTTCTTCCTGTTTTTAAATGGCAAAATAGTAATCTCTAGATTGAAAAGAAAAAAAAAAGACTTTATTTGTATCTGTGTGCGTGCATGTGAATGTCCTCAGAGGTTGGACCCTCTGGGGCTAGAATTACAGGTAGTTGTGAGTTGTGTGTTGTGGGTGCTAGGATCCAGACTCCACTCCTCTGCAGGAGTAGCAATCACTTTTAACCCCATCTCTCCAGCCTCCTGCTCTTTAGACTTTAAGTAGTTGGTTTCCATTTTAAAATATTAGTATTAAGAGCTGGGGAACTTGTCCTGTAAAGTGCTTGCTGTGTAAGCATATTTACACACACACACACACCATATCCACCTCAAAAGCTAGCACATTGGTGTACATCTGTAAGTTCCTTGCTGGGGAGTCAGAGATGGTTCCCTGGTGCTCTCTGGCCAACAAACCTAGCCCAAGTGATAAGTCTCAGAAATTACCCCCAAGACTGACCTCTGGCCCCCATATACAAACACACACAGAATATTAGTGTTTCAGCCAAGGAAGGTACATCTAAAGACAAACAGAGCCCTTCACTGTGTGGCCTCTGGCATGTCTAGATCTATAATGTCAGTATTACTACTTTTCTGTTTATCGTTTGTGCTTGTTCCTCAGTGAACAACCTGTGCTGAATAGTTTTATGTCAACCCAACACAAGCTAAAGTCATCTGAAAGGAAGGAACCTCATAAGATGAACAAGTGATTTGGAAATATAAGACAAATAAATCATTTCTTGTTCAATTTGCTTTTGGTCATAGTTTTTTATCACTGAAATAATAACCCTGATTAAGACATAAATTGGTACCAGAAGTGGGGTATTGACATGACAGACCTGTAACTGTGGACTTTACCACTCATGCCCAAGTTGCCAAAATAATGACTCTGAGACTGAATTCTTTACAAATAAATGCCAAGACCTAAAGTTTTGGCTTGTTTCTGTTAGCTCATAACTTAATTAACCTGGTCATTCTATTCTATTCTATTCTATTCTATTCTATTCTATTCTATTCTAT
>NW_021604608.1:18734505-18781561 GCF_004785775.1 Grammomys surdaster
ATTCTATTCTATTCTATTCTATTCTATTCTATTCTATTCTATTCTATTCTATTCTATTCTATTCTATTCTACTCTACTCTACTCTACTCTACTCTACTCTACTCTACTCTACTCTACTCTATTCTATTCTATATGTGCTGCTACATGGTTGGTTATCTCTCCTCAGTTTCATACAGCTCTCTGTCAGTACTGTGGCAAATCCCTCTGCCTGACTCTCTCCCAGAATTCCTCTCTCCCTGCTGGAACTCCCAGCTCAGCTGGAACTTCCTGCCTCAGCTAATATGCCATTAGCTTTTTATTGACAGGTGATGCGTCCACAAAGAACACAGATTATCTCTACACAGACTAGATCACGTTGTTTTTGGGAGGATTGTGGAAGGACTTGGGAACTTTGGGCAAGAAAAGCCATTGAGTATTCAAGACTGGGTGAGCTGTTCATTGGGAGCTTGGAAGAAAAAGAATGTTGAAAGAAATACAGATCCAGGTGTGGCAGTACAGGCCTTTAATCCCAGTACTTGGAGACAAAGGTAGAAAGATCTCTGTGAATTCTGGGTCTGTCTGGTCTACAGAGCAGTTCCAGGACAGCCAGGGGTATTACACAGAGAAACTCTGCCTGGAAAAAACCAATAAATCAATAAATAAAGTGAAACTTTTGCTTTACTGAGATTGTTGGTGCCTACTAGCTGGAGCTGAGAAATTAGCAATGATTAAGAAGAGACCAGCATCACTGAGATAAAATCTTCTGAGAGTTTTCTGAGAGTCAGCACACAGAAGCTGTGTTCCAGAGGCAGCCAAGGTTGTACCTTGTACCGGAAGCCAAATGTGATAGCATAAGAGTCACACAAGTGAAACTGGTCTTGAAGGCATGAAGGAGTCATAGAGAGCAACTGAGACTTGGCACTGTGAGAGGCCGGGGAAACCACTGGCAAAGGTCTTGTAGCGGGACACTTTCCTACTTGTTGGGAGGAGCTAAGGTGGGAGGAGTAAGGAGAGGAAGAGGAGAAGAAACAGGAGGAACTAGGGGAGAGAGGACAAGAGAGAGAAAGACACAGAGACAGAGACAGGGGAACATGGAATCGGACGTGCACCTGTCTCTAGCAGTCAAAGGTAGCTGATATATCTAGGTCGGGTAGTGGGTTACACCTCTGATTGTGTGGGCATCTTGTTATTGAACATTACCAAATATATAAAGCCTTTGTATAATCTAGGCAGAGCCATCTCCCACACTGGTGTCTCGTTGGTGGCAGGGCCGGTGTCTTTGGTTACCTGAGCAGACAGCCTGAATCGAGCAGCAGCAGTATGCTGCTGCCCTTGTGGCTGCAGGCCTGAGCTAGTAGGGAACATGGCAGCCGATTGAGAAAAGCCAGACTGAATACCGCTATAGGTCCAACCTCAGTGGCAGTTGAAAGCCAAGAGTTGAAGAGCTCACATAGAGAAATTGAGGCGTGGCACCATGAAGAAAGCCTAGAAGAGGCTATTCGTGAAAGTGCAGCCCAGTTGCATTAGAAGACCCCAGAATTTTGGAGATATCAGTATCATGGGATGACCACTAAGTACAGCAACAGTGGCAGAGTGGAACCTACCCAAACTTAGAAGACAAGCTGTGTATGCTACAGAGAGCAGAGCCAGAGAAGTGACCCTTGCAGGAGCCCAGAAGATCATGAGTGAATCCCAGATATTGAACATTGAGTAGTTTACACTATTGGAATGTGGCTTTGCTTTGATCTGATTGCAAACATCTCTCTTAAAGTAAGGAAGCATTTAGCATTTTGTTGTTGTTGTTGTTAAACAGGAGCCAACAGTTGAGAGACTGAATTTTAGGTTTTAAAAGAGACAGTAGATTTTTAAAGATATTGAATTTTAAAGTGAATTTGTAAAAGCCGTGGGACTTTTTAAGTTTCATATTATGCTATTGATAATAGCATGTGATCTTGGGGATGAAAAAGAGAGGAAAGGTAATTTAACAGCGATGTGTTAAATCATGTTAAATCACACATCAATTGTGCAGGATAGTTTTATGTCAACTTGACACAAGCTAAAGTCATCTGAGAAAAGAGAACCTCAATTAGGATAGAAAAATGGTGTTGAAGAGTAAGCCAAATAAACCTTTTCCTCCCCAACCCTTGGTCATGGCGGTTCATCACAGCTATAGTAACCCTAAGACAACCCCAATGTTGGAGATTAGGCAGAGTGCTTGTTAATGAACAACCACCAGCAGAACACTCTTCTGAGAGAAATGACAAGACTTGTCTCAGCCATCTTTAGTGCCCCCTCTGCTGGGTATGATGATGCAGGCCTTTAACCCCAGCACTTGCTAAGCAGAGGCCTGTAGATCTTTGTGAGTTCAAGGCTTGCCTGGTGTATATAGTAAGCTCCAGGACAGCCAGCTTAGGTCAATAAACCAGATTCTGGAGAATCAAATAAAATTGCTGAAGCAGGCAAGCAAGATGGCTCAGTAGTTAAAGTGCCTTAACCCTTCTGGCTTGAGTTCAACTCCTTTGCCCTATATAACAGAAGGAGAGAACTGCCTTCTGTAAGTTATCTGTTGACCTCCACACTCATACTATGGCACATGCCTGTACATGTACACACTAAATAAATGAAATACTGTACAAAAATTTAAATCTGTGATGTAGTTATTTCATTGCATGTCTGTGGAAGACACATGTGGACAGCAGTAATGTTTATAGTCCATCCTTCATCTTCATAAAACACAGATGTAAGTATGGCGTGGGATTTTATACCCAAGCGAAGAGATGATCCTAAGGTACAGTGACTAGGCCAAGGGTCATGCCAGTGAGACTCAGAAATGTACCAAGAACTGGCATGGCAGACCCCAAATCCAGTGTCCTCTGGGCTCTCTCTGATATTGGCAAGACCTGCCTATTTCTCAGGACCTCTGAAGTAAGACACGAGACACCCTTGAAAAGGTTCCTACCCAGTGATTCACAAGAAGATGCAACCGTGTGGTGAGAGCTGTTGAGGATAATATTTAAAATGGCATGGCCCAGTCTGGCTTGTTCTTATGGGGCTGCCATGTTCCCGACTAGACAAGGCCTGAGGCCAAGAGCAGCAGTGTGCTCTCAGCGCTGCTTGGCTCAGACCACCCAGAAGCGCCAGCCCTGGCACCCACGAGATGCCATCATGACAGACGGCTCTGCCAATCCACCACGCTGTCTCCTCAAAGCTTGGCCGAACCCCAGACAATGTCAGCCATCCACGTAGTACCTGGTAGAAATAAGACTATAATGCTTAAAGATTATCCAAAGGCTTTATACATGTAGAAATGCTCAATTAACAATTTGCCCACACAATTAGAGTTGTTTCCCAATACCTAACCTTAGATAAAATTTGTTACCCAGGACTGTTCTTGATGCATGCGTGGTTCTCCATGGCTGCTACATCTCTCCTCCTCCTCCTTCTCCTCTTCCTCTCCTTACTCCTCCCACCTTAGCTCCTCCCAAATTACCGAGTTTATTGTAAAATGTAGTGGGGGAAATGTTCTGCTGCAAGAGTCAGGCCTTTAAAGCTCCTGAGAAGGACCATAGTTTTTTGTTGTTGTTGTTTGTTTGTTTTTAGCTGTTCTCATTAAATGCAATTTTACACATATCAAAAAGAACTTGAGGCCACTTTCAACAAAACACAATTCCAATTTAAAGAAGCTGAAAGATAGCAAAGGAAATGGGCAAAGTAGCTCCTTCAGGAAACTGAAATTGAAGCTAGAGATGGTTCCTGTCATACCAGCAGGAGTTGCAGAAGCAGGGGGATTGCTGCATGTCTGAGGCCAGTTTGGGCTATACTGGACGCACCAGGCAAGACGGCAGCTACATAGCAAGACCCTGCCTCAGAAATCAACAAAGGAAGACAAGCAGAGAAGAACCAAAGCTAAGGACAGGTAGCGTAAGTGAGCACAGAGCTTCGTTTTGAGCCTCCTCCCTAAGTGACATGCAAACTCAGAAGTGACATAGTTCTTGTTTAAAAGCTGGCACACTAATTTTCAGCTTAGCATATGCTATCACTATTTGTTCTCTGACTACTGGAGCACACACCAGAAATCAGCATTCTTATGGGAAATACTGCTTTAAAAGTATAGTGTTTTCTAAAAATTAAGCTGTTTGGTTGTAGCTGTAAAATCTGGTTGATTTGGAAACTTAGAAACTTTCAACAACACATGGACTAGCTCCTGGCGGCCAGTTAACAAACACAGTGGAGTATGGGCTTCTACTTGGGAAGCACGCTGCACCAGACTGATGGGGCTATAATTATTAAGTAAACACCAGGCCCTTTAAGTTTTTAACTGGGTAGAGATGACAGCCAAAGGGCACATCAAACACATGATGACAGAGACATAGAGACACGGAATAACATAGAGACACGGAATAGAGACATTGCATCTTAATTCACTCACCAAGGCAGTAGTTACTAAGTAATGGGTATCTGTTCACTGTCCTGAGGTTTGCTTATTTGCTTGCTTGGTTGCTTGCTTGTTCTGCAGTACAGGGGCAAGTCCTCATGCATACCAGACAAGCGTTCTACCACTGAGCTATAACTCCAGCTACCTTAGGGATAGAAATAGAGCCGTGACCAAGGACCTCTGATGTCCCAAGACAGGCATGGAAACACACTCCTGTAAATCCCAGTATCTGGAAGGTAGAAGCAGGGGGGTCAGGAGTTCAAGTCCAACCTCGTTATGTATTGAGTTAGAGGCCAGCCTGAGCTATGTGGGACCCTGTATCAAAAGCAAAAACAAAACTCAGAAAAAAAAAGACATCTGACCTCCAACACGAGCTTGCAGAAGTGCTCAGAGCTGAAAATGAACCCGACAACTTTCCAAGGCACTGTCTGTGCCCGACAGCAGCTCAGTCTCAGGAACTGAAATTGAGAAGAAATCACAAAAATAGATGATGCAAAAGCTAAAAACAAAAGTTAAAACTTAGAGCTGGGGAAGGCTCAATGTTGGCTATCACGTTATAATAATCGCTAAGATCTAATTGAAAAATAAAACATATCAAGAACAAGGGATATTATTTTAGACAAAGCATCGAGCTAGGCACAAACCGCCACTTTTCCAGCTGAGTAATTAATAATTAAGATGATGGTCGATCATCTCCAACAACTCGATGGGATTTGGAATCACTGAGAAGAAACAACTCTGAGTACATCTGTTAGGGCATCTAGAGAGGTTTCCTGAGGAGGGAAAGCCCACCCTGAACATCAGCATGGGCATCCCATTTTCTTGGGGGGCAGGGCCAGACTGATTTGAAGGAGAAAAGAAACTCTAAGCATGCCTCTGCTTCAAGCTTTCCAGCTGCATGTTCCTGCCATCTTAAGCTCTGCAAGGTGCTCCTGTCAAGGTGGACTGTACCATCTTAAACTGGGAGCCAAGCCAAGTCCTTCTTCCCTCACAGCAGTGAGAAGGTAACAGACACAATATACTTGTGCAAAACAAAAATTATAAAATGAATGCTAGAGGATTTAATCCAGTGGTAGATCACTTGTCCAGCATGTGTGAGGTTCTAGGCACAATCCCTGGTACCAAGGTGAAATACATACATACATACATACATACATACATACATACATACATACATGCATACACTCAAAAGAAGAAAACCACATAGTCATTTTTATAATGTTAGCACTTTACAAAGCATGGCTGTGGGTATGGAGAGATGACTTGGTGATTAAGAGCATTTACTGCTCTTACAGAGGCCCAGGTTCAATTCCCAGCACCTACATGGTGGCTCACAACTGTCTGTAACACTAGTTTCAGAGAAGCCAGTTTCTCTTTCTGACCTCTGTAGGCACTAGGCATGCAGGTGGTACATCTAAATTCATGTAAACATACCCATATTCATACAAAAATAAATTAAAATAAAACAAAATAAGTGAAGGCCATTTTTAAATGTACTCATTGTATCCCCTATTTATGTCATTTTCCTTCTTCTTCTTTTTTTTTTTTTTTTGGTTTTTTGAGACAGGGTTTCTCTGTGTAGCCCTGGCTGTCCTGGAACTCACTCTGTAGACCAGGCTGGCCTCGAACTCAGAAATCCGCCTGCCTCTGCCTCCCAAGTGCTGGGATTAAAGGCATGCACACCACTGCCCAGCCTTCATTTTCCTTCTGTGTGTGTGATTTTTATTTTTTTTGAGTCCAAGTGTCTTAGGGTTTCTGACAAAAAACACCATGGTCAAAAAGCAAGTTGGGAAGGAAAGGGTTTATTCAGCTTGCACTTCCAAATGTTCATCACCAAAGGACAGGAACTCAAACAAGGCAGGAATCTAGAGGCAGGAGCTGATGCAGAGGCCATGGAAGAATGCTGTTTTCTGACTTGCTTCCCCTGACTTGCTCAGCCTGCTTTCTAATAGAACCCAGGACTACCTGCCCAGGGACAGTATCACCCACAATGGGCAGGGTCCTCCCTTATTGATCACTAATTGAGAAAATGCCTTACAGCTGGATTCATGGAGACATTTTTCTCACTGAGGCTCCTTCTTCTCTGATGAATCTAGATTGTGTCCAGTTGACATACAGCCTACCAATAGACAGAGTCTCTCCTCGTTAACAGAGGAAGCAACAAACTCAAGAGCAACCCTCCTGTCTGCTTCTGCCTCCTGAGCGCTGGGATTCTAGACATATGCCACTATGCCCAGGGTAGCATGAAGATGTTAATGACCATCTTGGCACACATATCTGTGTGTATATCTCTTAGAACTTTCTTATGGTAAGTTCTTAAAACTGGGGCTGGTGAGATGGCCCAGGGGGTAGAGGCACTTGATCCTCAAGTCTGACAACCCGAGTTCATCTCCAGACCCCACTGAGAAAGAAGAGAACTGAGTCCCCAATAGTTTCCACATGTGCACCATAGAATACACACTCCACGCTAACACACAACATAGACACCAAGCAATAAATAATATATTAAATTCAATTAAATATTTAAAAAGTAGAAGTTCTGAGATGCACAGTATTCAGATATTTTAAAACCTGACCTAGAGCAATAGCCAAATTCAATTTTAAAGTGTCTGTAACAACCTCATACTCAGTAATCAATCGAAAATTAGAAGATAACAGAGTTTATTTTCACTTAACATCAGAAACAATGCTGTATATACACACTTTCCAGAATTGTGACGTCATCAAGCCCTAGCTAGCAGTAGTTTGTGGCTATAAATACTTGGCAGTCAGCAAACTTGCTTCCAGATAGATAGACTACTACAAATGCAGTAACTAGATGCTTTATTTCTGACTGTAAGATGCTGAACAGAAGCCAAATCATCCCAAATATACAAGACATGTTTCAATGTCTACAGCTGCAATATACAACACTCAGTGACCAGTGGAAAGACAGAGATAAACCATCCATTCCTTTGGTGAACACAACCACCACCACCATCCCTTTGGGTTTCTTTCAACCTTCTGGATTTGGGGGGCTTCCTAGGGGAATTAAACTTATCAAGAAGGGAGTAATGATTAAAATGAGTTACCAAGGAAATAAAAAACATATATACCATTTGCACACCATTCAAAGATTACCCTAAATGACACTGGAGAAGGATGAGGAATGTAGCCATTAAATGTAACATCTTTAACCGGCCTTTGTAAACCACAGGCTTGTGGCTTCTGCTTCTCAGATTTGGCCTTAGTGTGAACCCTATGTCAGAGTGGCACTCTGTCTTTGTTTTTGCTTTTATATGTTTGTTAAAATAAGGTCTCACTACATAACCTAGGCCGGTCTAAATTCAGCATCTTCCCGTTGAGCATCCCAGAGCTGGAATGACAAGTGTATGCTGCCACGCCTTGTATTCTACTGATTCCTGATTGAAACCAAGTCATCCAAATAACTCCTAAATCCTTCTGTTCTCAATGCAGAAATGTTCTGTTTCTAACTTTTATGTTTGGCTCTATGTTAAAAAACAAAATCAACCTGTAAAGCCTTTTCAAATTCAGTCCCTTCAATTCCTTCAGTGATGCAGCCACTGGTAAATTATTGTGCCCCTGTACACAACCCTAACTAAAATCCTTAGTTTATAGGAAAGTAAACATGAAAGTAGAAGGTACCAACTTCTGACTTAGGTACTTTTCTATTTTGGTGATAAAACACAGTGACCGAGGCAACTTATAGAACTGTACATTTTTGTATGACTTGTGGTTCCAGAAAGAAATGAGTCCATCATGGTTGGGAATCATGGCATCAAGCGGCAACCGTGCAGCTGGAGCAGGAGCTGAGGACTCACATCTTGAATCACAAGCAGAAAGCAAGAGAGTAAGGTGGGTGTGAGGCAAAACATGGCTTCTGAACCCTCAGCACCTGCACCCAGTTACATATTTCTTTCAGCAAGGCCACCCCTCCTAAACTTACCCAGAGATCACCTGGAAACCAAGTATCAAACGTCCAACACTGTGAAATACATCTCATCCAAACTACCACAATAGACAAGGATTCTAGGAAACTATCCTCTTATGAAGAAAATATACATCAAAGGCACTCATTGCAACAATGACAAGAAACCAGGAACTGCATAAATAGTCACAGACACAACCCTGTGATCTTTTTGAAGGAATGTGGAAGGCTTTGAAACTTTGGACTAGAAAAGAAGTTGAACATTGTAAGTAGATCTTAATGGGACATTCTACTAGGAGCTTGGAAGATAGTAGGTTGGAGAGCAATTTGCACTATGTAGGCTAGCTCAAGAGACTCCAGAGGAAACAATATTAGTAGCTAGATTAGAGATACTTCTTGTAAAAAAATTTTGGCACATATACATATACATATACATATACATATACATATACATATACATATACATATACATATACATATACACGCTTTCTGACCTGTTCTAAGCACTTGGCTGAGGCTAAAATTAAAAGTAATGGTCTACTTCTATGGTGGAGGAGATTTCAAGACAGCCTAGTTGACTCTGTTGCATGGTTGTTCGCAGTCACTCTTATGCGAGTCTACAAGAAAAAGAACAAGTGGGGTAGAAAGAAATATGAAATGCATGGTTTGAAGAGATAAAAGAGCCCTGGGAAATTTATGTTGCTACCTCGGCTTGTGCTGAAAGCCATACAGAGATTAAGCAGTGGCCTAATCTGTTTTGGAATAAAGGAAAGAGTGTCCCTAAGGCAGGACCCCACCCAGCCAAGCTAAGAATGCCAAAGAAGTTATCTGCTCCAAGAAGGGAGCAAACAAAAGTCGCTTGAGCCAGTGCTGCTGCAGGTTGGAAACCTGACTGAGGCAGAAAGAGAAAGAACGAATGACAGACACGTGTACAGCAAAGCTGGGGTCAGGTTGGAGTGTTCACTCTGACGGAGCTCTACCTGCTACTAACAAAACCCAGACCTGAGTGTGTTTATTAGGTACAGCACTGGAGTAGTGGCTGGCTAGTCTCAGTAAGAGTCTCTGGAGGTGAGAAGTGTCAGGAGGAAGCTACAGTTATTAGTTGTTATACACAATGACCAATAACTGTAACCACTTGTACTCGGACAGAGGAATGCCTTACTTTTCTGAGCCTGGCCCATATGGGAAATATCTTTCCTAGTTTCCCTTAGGTTGGAGGCTTTGGGGTCGCCAATACAGTGCCGCTCATGTCAACAATACACATCTACCCAGGACTTCATTCACTGGGGGGTTTCCTCTGCTTCCTACCAGATGCTTTATATTCTAGTTCATGGAAATATTTAAAACCCTGTGTGTGTGTGCACAGGGGCAAGCACCTGTATATGCCATAGTCTATTTATTGGTGTTACAGCCTTTACTTTGAATTCTGCCTCAGTTTTTAATTTGCCCACCTCCTCATCACTCGATTACATGGTGACTTGTCCAGTGAAGCACCTCCTAACCTACCCTGCAACCTTCTTGCCCCAGTCCCCAACTCATCATCTCTCCTTCAGCCAGAACCTTCTTGTCACCTTTACATGGCCAGCCCTGTCCTCCTGTAGCACCTCTTTTCTTCTTAGCTGAGGAGTCCCCCTCTTGGCATGTCTATCCACCTCCCCTCCTATACCAGGCTATGTTCCCACTTTGCCTGGTCCCCCATACTCATGCACAGAACAGCAAGGCTTTCTCCCACTTCTGACTCCTGTAGTGATGTTTTCTTGGTCCGAGTGCTTTTGCTCCTTCTTGTCTCATGAAGCTAGCTTCTTCCTAAAGATAAGTTCTGAATTCTCCAGCCAGGGCACACACAGGTGCCTGCCTTCCTGGAGCACTACCTGCCCCTGTAGAAATTGCCCCAGGTTGCAATAAGACAGATCATTATTACTGTTTCCACTCTAGTGGGGCGCTCTGGGAAGGTAGGGTTTCTCTTTTTTTGCTAACAAAAGAGAAGAACAGAGACACAGCTAGTGATCAAAGGAGAGAGGAAGTGAATGCTTTCACAGATGATCTCTTGCAGGTTTTCCCCTATGCGTTCCTCCAAATCTGAGAGGATAATGACAATATTATGATGTACACACAGAAATGTCCCCTTTGGGGACTGGAGAGATGACTGTGTTGTTATGTATTGTAATGCTAAATACCCCAAGGCCTGGTTGCCCCCAGGGAAGAGAGAATATGCATGTATACAAAGTAACGGCTATGTAACCTTGCTCCTTAATGTAAAACTATTGGTTGAATAAAGATGCCAATCTTCTGGCCCCATATCTGGGCAGAAGAGAGTTAGGTGGAGATTAGGTTCCTGCAGGGGCTAGGGGTCTGAGGAGAAGAAGGTGGAGAGAAGAGAAGATGCCATGGGGTAGGTGAGACATAAAAACATGGCCATGAGGGCTGACCAATTGGAGTTCTGAGTGGGCCAGATGGAACATGGCATGTAATAACTCTGGGTTATTGATAGGGAAGTAGGCATGCTAACAGAGAGGGCAGATATCTGCCCAGCGCTAGTGCTGATTAAGGCTTATTATAAATATAAAAGTTGTGTGTCTTTTATCTGGCAACTGAATGATCAAAGGCAGGGTAGAAACCCCCAATTGAGATGAAATACTTACTGCAAGAGACTGAGTATTAAGGGTGCATACTGCTACTGCCAAGTTTCCCCTAACAATTATATCAGGGAGCTGTATCAACTCCAGAGGATCTGATACCCTCTTCTGACCTCTGCAGGCATCTGTACGCACATGTGCACATTCCCCTACACAGACACCCATAAATTAAAATTGAAATAATTTTTTAAAAATGAGCTCTTTTGAGTCATTCCAAAGCAAGGTTATCAGGACCCTATTATACGTGCACTAGCTACGTCTTTAGTGGCTAAGAGACATCTCGGTGGATAAGACAGGCCTTCTTCATTTGAGCTTGTTCCCTTGCAGGAGGAAACAGATACTAAACCTCACAGATAAGTCAGCTATGTAGTACATTTATAGAAGGTGAAAGTTCTGTGGGAAAAGTGACTCAGAGTGAGCAGGGTGGGAAGAAGAAAGAAGTGTGAGACTTGGCACATGGTCTCTGCATGTCAAAAATGAGGTCAGGCCATGAGGTAGTAGAGGTGGTGGATGCCTATAATACCAGCACTTGGGAGGCAGAGGCAGAAGGATCAAAGTCCATTAAAGTCACATGGTGTCTTAGTTAGGATTTACTTAGTTAGGGATTACTGCTGTGATCAGACACCATGACCAAGGCAACTCTTAATTAGGACTGGCTTAAGGTTCAGAAGTTCAGTCCATTATCATCAAGGCCAGAACGTGGCAGCATCCAGGCAGGTGTGGTGCAGGAGGATCTGAGAGTTCTACATCTTCATCTGAAGGCCACTAGGAGAAGACTGGCACCCACATGGTTAAGGGGAGGGTCTCACTGCCCACCCTGACAGTGACACACTTTCTTCAAAAAGGCCACACCTTCTAATTGTGTTCCTTCCTGGGCCAAGCATATTCAAACCACCACACATGGCAAGTTGGGAGATGAATTAGGGCTTCATGAGACCCTTGCCAAAAAAAAGAAATCCTACCAAGACCCCTGTAAATAGACCACTACTGTTGTCAGTACTCTCATGAAGTTTAATATAAGTCAAACAGACCTAGGACCACATACTACCCTGTGAGAGGCTACCAGCAGCATAGCAGTTCTTTGGTAAGACCTCTCATCAGTGTCCTCCTGAAGAATTAGACTAAGGGAATTGCTACTGAGTCAACACACTACAGTATTCCCTCATGCACACGTACTGTGAAGACATACTTTCATAAGCGTGAACCCCACTACAACACAACAACCAAATCCCAGCAGCCCGTCCTTTGCCATTGCCAGCACTGAGCAGCATAAAGGGTCCTAAAGACCTAGTAGTTGAATAAGTAGAGACAAATAGATTAAGAGTCGTTTTGGCAATTGTAAGTCATCCTAGCCTGGGGCCTGAGCTCTCCATATTTGTATATGCAAATAATTATGTTAATAACACTTAGTGCTTCTAGACCTGGGAATATTAAAACAAACTAGTTTTTCTCTAGAGGGAATCAAAGTGCTTGGCAGAGAATCATTAGTGAGCTACAGAAAACAATTTAACACATCCCCAAAAGCATTTTTTAATTACCTAGAATTGTTGATAAGATAACAGAATGTATCAAAATAAATATGGTTAAGTGGCTTTAAGACATATGTTCCAATTTTCCAGAAAAAGAACATTTCTGTCTTTTGCCTTGGTGTAGTTATATCTTCAGCAATAATTTTCCCAATTTGTGCAATAAATAAAGAGATCATCTAAATTACCATATATTTTAAACTAATATGTATACTGCTTTGTGAAGTATGTTATATAAGGGTACCTCTACCTCTTTTTTTTTTTTTTTTTTTTTGAGACATTGTCTCATATAGCCCAGGCTGGCCTTGAACTCACTATGTAGCTGAGAATGACCCTGAATTTCTGATCATCTGCCTCTACCTCCAAGTGCTGAATTTCCAGGTATGTGCCACCACACTTGGTTTATGGGGTGCTTGGGATCAAACCCAAGGCTTTATGAACCCTAGGCAAGCATTTGACTAACTGAGCTACTGCCCAATCAAGCACTTTTTTGAGATAGGGTTTCTCTGTGTAGCCCTGGCTGTCCTGGGACTTACTCTGTAGCACAGACTGGCTTCAAACTCACAGAGATCTGCCTGCCTCTGCCTCCTACGTACTGAGATTAAAAGTATGAGCCACAATTTCCTGGCAAAGTGCATTTCTAATAATGGACGATAGTCAAAAAGTTTTCGAAACCCTAGTCTTTAGAAATTCAGACTTCTGAAGCTCTGGAAAAACGGAAGATAAGAAACTGAGGAAGTAGAGGGAGAAGAGTATTGTAGAGCCTTCCATCTTGCAAATGAGGACACAGAGCTCTCAGAGTCTAAAGACCCCCATGAGTCCTTGTGCAGACAAGTCATGGTAGTGACACTGAGATCTAAATCTACACTGGGAGGAAACAGACATTTTATTCTACCCCTAAAAAAAGGAAATCATTGTTCTCTACTTGGAAACCATGATACTTGTACCAACCAAAAATTTAACTAAAACTTCAAGTGCCATGGAAGACCCTTCCCACTCTGGTAGAACAGATTTTACAATTAAATAAATGTAATTTTACTTTGGAAGTGTTTTCCACTTGATATTCTGACTGAGATGGCAGTTCTAAATCATGAACAGAAAAACTGGGGTACTGATACCCCAAATCCTGCAAGGCTATGATACAGAGGAACTTTAATTCAGCAACATGGCCTCTCAAGCAAGGGATCACATCCAAAGATATAATCCAACTGGAATGTAGACACACCATACACCTTTAACCTCTCTGGCTGGAATATAGGCATACACCTTTAATTCCAAACAATGACGTCTAATTGAGGGGCAGACAAAGTAACCAATCAGAGAACTATTTGACAGAATAACTGAAAGATAGGATAAGCCCAACTCTCAAGAGAACAGGCAAGAAAGGTAGGCTACTTAAAGAGCAGCGAAGGAGAGAGAATTCAATTCAGTCCTGTTCAGTTCACTTCAGTTCAGTCTGGTGCAGTCCAGAGCAGTTCAGTCCATGGAGTTCAGAGGCAGTTTTTCTAAGCAGAGCAATTTGATCAAAAGCTGAGAGAAGCCAATTTGAAGCAGTCACCTTCAAGAGGAGTTCAAGCCAGATAGCTGAGTTGAACCAGCCAGCCAAGGTTCAGAACGAGCTAAGAGTTTATTCAGACGTTAAGTTTCATTGATTGAAACATCCTAGGCCTAAGTTAGCAGACAGAGGCTGAAAGCTGAAGCCTTCAAGGTCTGGGCTTCCAGAAGATTAGATGGCACAGAGGCAAGAAGCTTCAAGGCCTAGAGAGAGTCAAGGCAGAAAAGAAAATGCTCTGGGCTCAGCTCAAGTCATGTATTTGGATTTGTTTATTTTTTACTTTTTTTTCAAGGTCAAATCATAAGCAGTCCACAAATCACAGAGGTTCAAGTTACATTTTTTAATTTACAATGTTGATAAAGGAGAATACATTATGCCAGCTGCAAGACACAGCTCTACAGAGTCACACAATCATAAAGAGAAGTAACTCATACCCCACATGGTACTGTGATCCTAGGAATTTCCATCCTGATGATATTCTGGGATGTAACACTTCCAAGTGAGGAGCATCTACGCATATAAACATCCCCTTTTATAACACCCTCTTTAACTCACTGTAGTCAAATAATATTATACTATTTCATGTGTAATGCCAACTCTTGCAGCTGTAGGACTTGTTTTTCTTCATCCTGTCTTTCAACATATTACCAATCATTTTACCTCTCCACATATTTGATAAATCTCAAAAGCACATCGCCAATTTTACTTTACATAATCAATTAACTTTTCAAGAAATGTAAAACTGACAAAATAAAACAAAAATCTTTTTTTCTGCCCACATGTTTACCTTCTCTGGTACACTGTGTTTCATAGTTCCATCTAGTTATCATTTTGATCTTGATCAGATCAAGTTCAAAGACTCCAATTTCCTTTAACTTTCTTTTTTTGTTTTTAAACAGGTTTGCCTGTAGTCACTAATGATGAGTTTGAACTCTAATCCTCCTGCCTCTACTTCCAAAGTACTGCTACCATAGCCACATTCAGGGTAGGTCTTTCCTCCTCAGTTAACTTGAACTTCCGCTCAGACACACCCAGATGTGTGGTTTGCTATACTAAGGATCTCTCAGTCTAATCAAGCTAATAATCAAGACTAAACATCAGAGGAACTCAGCTCAAACTAGTACTTCTGTAACGTCTATGGATGCCTTCATTCTGAAGAGCATGACAGATACCACATGACCCCACAAGTATAATATATTTGTTCCCTATAAATCTTGAAAAAATATTCCACCCCTTGGTCTACAACATACTTTACTCTCAAGATAGTTCTGTCATACTAATACATGATTTGAGAATCTCTGCTGAATGCTTCAAGGGCACTTCTATATCTGATTACATCTATATATTGTCCAATTTCCTGTGTGTGCTAAGATGTATGTATCTTACAGCTTACCAGTCTTTTTTCCCTAACTATGCCATATCATTTTATAAACTTGGGTCTACTGCTTAGGAAAAACTCAAAGACTCCTCTGCATAGTTCATATTTATTGAGCTTTGTGTAGCTTCTTCCTTCTCTGAACTCTACCCAACTACCTCTAGAACCTCAGCTTTCCTACCCTCTTGTCTCCATCTTATCTACTCAGCAAGGCTACCAGTATCATCTTGGTTGCTCCTTCCTGAGTTTAAAATTCAGAAACTGCTTTCAGGAAGAAAGCTTGGAGCTAATGTTGGATGTTTCTCTCTTCTTAGGGGGTCAGGATTCTGCGTAGACTGTCTAATGTCTGAACATGATGGTTTCATACTTCCTTCTGTTTTCTAACAATTTATAATTCAAAGTTAAGGTCTGGTTTCTGATGCTCCATCATGACTATAAGGGAACATTTCTCCACTTATCTTTTGATAGTGCACTCAGAGTCACTTTCCAAAGGAGACTTAGTGTCATTAAGACTGACTTAAGTGGGGCTGCAGAGGCTTATGCAAAGCCCTTCCATAGGGGGTTAGCTAAATATTTTATAATATGATATGATTTCTCACGTTCAGGAAGGTATGTACAAAGGTACAGAGGAGATTTTAGAGAAAAGGATGAAAGGGAGTTAGCTGCAGACTATGCATTTCTAAACGTTACATCTGTAATCTACACCTATATTCAGTCTTTCACGATCTCACAGTTTCAAAGTCCAAAGTCTTCTCTGAGATTCAAGGCAATCACTCAACTGTAACCCCCTGTAATAGCAAAAAGTAAATGTCGTACTTGTAATACATAATGGTGCCGTATATGTAGTACCATTCTGAAAGGGAGGAATGGAGGCATAGTGGGGAAATACTGGAATAAAGCAAGAGCAAAACCCAACAAGTCAAATACCAATTTGCCATTCATGCACAATGTCAAAGGGCTTCTAATTTTGATATCTGAAACACACTTTTTTTCTCTTGGGCTGGCTCCACTGCCAGTTTTCAGCTCTCATTGGCAGATATCCCATGGATCTGGCATCTTAAACATCTTGTAGTCCCTACAATAACCACACTTTACATCTACAGCTTCATGTGATGGCCTCCCAGGGCCCCTTGCGGTTTCAGAGTCTTCATGCAGGGACTGCCTTGTCACTTGCCTGGCCTCAGCAGCTCTCTGAAACCATGGAGGAAGATCCCATAACTCTTTTCTTGTGCATGTATGACTCTAAAGCCACCATCGCACATGTGACATTGAGGTTTGCAGCTGCCAGCTTGGGCTGGGTCTTGTTTCCTTTCAACCACATTTGCAGCAGTTTTTGGTTTTTGTTGCTTTACAGGAGGGCGGGTGAGATTCCTTGAGGATTTTTCCTTTCACATTAGCTAGGTAGAATTCCTTTTGTTAGCTAGGTAGAATCTGGCCACTCTTTTTGGTGCTTCTTTTTCTTCAAACTGTATGTTAGCATTTCTTTCTGGCCCACTTTCTCTCTTGCATTGCAGATGGACCAAACTTTCATTAAGCGTGATTACTAATAACCATGCAACAGAGTGAATATTAAGCTGTCTTAAAGTCTCCTCACCAAGGAAATTAGTTCATTAACTTTTATTTTGGCCTCAAAGCAGTTCTGAAGACAAAGGCAGAAAGCAGCCACATTCTTTGCCAATATAACACGAAATGAGTCTCCATTCCAGTTGCTAATATTATTCCTTCTAAAAATCCCTTGAGCTGGGCTTCCACAGTCTGAGTATCTCTCAGCATTACTGTCTTCCAAACTTGGACTAGGATGGCTCATTAAGCTTTACTTACAGAATCCTACCCCTTTTCTAGTGTAACATCTCAAAGTCCTCCCCATTCCTCACACAACAATAAAAACGCACAGGTTGTCATAGCAACAGCCTGCTCTCTGGTACCAACTTCCGTATTTGTTACTTTTCTGTTACTATAACACCCTTGACCAAAGCAACTTACAGAAACATTTATTTCAGCTTACGTTTCCGGAGGATAAAGAATCCATGACTACCATCAGGAGGAAGTGTGGCAGCAGACAGGCATGGTGACCGGATGCTGAAAGAAGCTGAGGACTTGTATCTCTCTCACACAGTCAGGAAGCAGAGAGAGCGAGCTGGGAATGGTGAGAGGCTTTATAACCTCAAAGCCTTCCTCTAGTGACACATCTCCCTAACCTCCTAACCTCCTGACCTCCCCAAAGAGCACCAGGGACAGAGTATTCAAATATTTGAGACTATGGTAAGCGGCTCATTCAAACCACCACACTGGAAGTTTCCTTGCCAAGACTTCCCATCAGTCTTTCCTCTCAACTTCTGACTGAGTAAGCACCTGCCTCAGGTAACCAGAGCAGCGGCAGATGTGTATGGTCTCCGCCTGCTTCTCTACTCTTCAGCAATCATCTAGAGTTATGTTTCTTCAGTTGTGGGTAGAAGACACACTGGGAGAAAGAAACTCCTGTGGAGTTTCCTCGTTTCCTTTAGCTACCGGTGCTCAGTCCTTTCTGCTTCACTCTGTGTGAGTGAAATGACTCCGGCACAGGAGAGTTCTCATCTCTAGATTCAGAGCAGAGCTTTTAGGAAAAATCCATGTGATGTTTTTCCAGTTGGTTCTGGACCACTTGGTTTCGTTTTCCCATGATCTTGAAAAGACTTGATGGAGTTTCTTTGCACCAAATGGCATCCAAACAATAACTAAATTTTTTGATAACTGGGGCCAGTAAGGGCCTTAGAGGCACTAAGGTTACAGTCTGTCTTCTTCAACAGCAGTGATACTCTTGGCAGAGTAAAGTTTGCATTTTCAGAAATGTAATTCAAAAAAATGACAAAACAAGTGATAAGTAACAATGTATCAAATCTATACCTAGAAACAAGCCTAGGCTCAGTGGTGACACAGAAATCCTCTGGGGACACTGATCCTTAAACTTAAAAGGCAATTTACACAATACAGTATTCCTACAGATCATATTAATCTTTTTACCTTTGACTAAAGATCTCCGTGAAGAAGAACAATTCTGAATTTTTTACACTCCCCCCCCCAATTTTTGGCCTTGTGATAGGCCAATTTAAAAAAAAAAAAGAGAGCCATGCTTAAGGAAATAATATAGGACTGTCTGTTAAATATAAAAGCTGTAACACAAACCAAACTGAAGACAAAGCCCTTGACTTCATAAGAATGTAATCAATGGCTAGAGGTCCAGTTAATTGAAAAACTCAAGTTGGGAAAAAGCCACAACTCAAAGTCTAAAAGAAACTTTAAAATATTGGGGGGGGGGTCATGCCTTGAATTTTAGGTAGGAAAAGGAAATTTGATACACTTTTGAAAACCAATGTCACAGGAAAGCTTTCTTTAAAATAAGCCACATAAACTTTGCTTTCCTTCCCTAGTTTCTAAAGACAGTGGGATAGAAAGATTACTATCTGAGATTGAAATAAACAGCATCAGCAGTCATTGTCAGTGAGGGTATCAGACACAGCCTTTGATGGCCGGAGTTATAGACACAGACACAGCCTTTGATGGCCCCAGTTGCAGGCACAGACACAACCTTCGATGACCTGGGTTGCAGACACAGACTCCGATGGCCCAATTACACAGTGCAGCTTTGTCAGGTTAGCTGGGCCAGATGGACTTGATTAAACCAATCAGGATTGGTTTTGTTTTTTTCATGGCTATCCTGGAACTCACTCTGTCAACCAGGCTGGCCTTGGACTCAGCGATCTGCCTGTCTCTGCCTCAGGACTTTTAAAAAGCATCTCAACATACTTTTCCTCCACATACAGAAGAAAAGAGGTGTCTTATGAAGTGTGGTTTGGGATGGAGAGATAGCTCAGTTGTTAAAAGCTAGACTCACAACCAAAAATATGAGAAGTGTTGCTAATTATGCCCTTATCACGCCACTTACTAGAAAGGGCTACAACTTAGTAACGGAAAAGTCCCAAAGAGTGGACCTCAGAAAGATCCTTTCCAACACCACAGCAGAGAGAACGCCCAGAGACAAGTGCGGAAAAGAAAGTGAACAGACATGGTGCCAAGAGTTTCTGCCCTGGGAAATTCCCAACAAGTCTTGTCCTGCTCCTTTCTGACTGGGCAGCCTTCTCATGATGCCTGGCCTTCTCAGCACCAAGTGAAGGACATGAATTGTGTTGGAAATTTTGTGCTATAGCACACAAACAAACGTGGACATTCAACAAATCTGGGGGAAAGTCTTCACTTTATGATGGTGCTGCAGGTAACCTCTATTGGTTTGGCTTGAGGGCTTGGAGATGCCTTATTTGCATGGAGGTGTTATCCCTACGTGGTAAAGGCCACAGACCTCTTTGTGGGAAGCGGAAGCTAAGAGGGCCATATATGGCCTGGGAAATCAGAAGCAACCTCCCGTCCTGCTGACCCTCTTCAGGCCAAGGTCTCCGGGGCTTCAAAGATTTCTACCAAGCTTTCTGGCTTTCTCATAGCCTACTGCCCCACACTGGAGAAGGAGATAAGTTCTAGAAGACAGCAGGGAGGGAGGGAGGGTGGGAGGGAGGGGGGGAGAAAGGGCGATAGGGAGGGAGGGAGGGAGGGAGGGAGACAGAGACACAGAAACAGAGACATTGGGCCTGACTTGAACCCTCAAAGTCAACCCCTCAGTGGCACAGCTTCTTAACCAGGCCACATGTTCTCCATCAAGGCCACACCTCCTAATAGTGCCACTTCCTATGAGCCTATGGGGGCTATTTCCATCAAATCACAACGATATTTCTTATAAACCTAAAATCTTTGACAGGCTAAGCGCCATACAGCTAATAGACCCATTTGACACAAGAATGTAAAAACTAAGCCAAACTCCACACAGTTCATGTTATAGTTTTTGGACCTTGAATTTCCCCTAGAGACCCATGTGTCAAAGGCTGAGTCCCTACATGACACTATTAGAAGGTGGTGACACCTTTAAAAGGCAGAGACTAGTAGGGGGTTTTCAAGATACTGGGGTATTCCTTTACGGAGGACTGTGGGATACTCAGCCCTTCTTCGCTCTTTTGGCCTTCTAATCCTTAGTAAGCAATCCTTGTGTGCCATCTTAAAAGGGCCTGAAAGAGAGGACCTAGTTGATATCAGGCTGAGACCTTGAAAACTGAGCAGAAATAAACATTTTCTCATTATAAGGTGATTATGTCAGACATTTCATGACAGTGCAGAAAGCTAACTAACACCATTTATATAAAATTACCGGCTGGGTAGAATACTGGTATTGTTTTGTTTTTCTGTTTTGGTTTGGTTTTTTTGGTGGTTTTTGAAACAAGATCTCACAGTGTAGCATGGGACTGCCTCGGACTCACTGGCTGGGCTAAGCAGAACTCATGGCAATCTTCCTGCACTAGCCTCTTAGTGGTGAGATGATAAGTATCTGCCATGTACCCTATTAAAACATCCTTTAATATCTAATAACCTGGGCTATCTACTGCGCAGGCTTAGTAGGTACAGGCGCTTGCTGTTAACTCTGATGAACTCAGCTTGATTCTTTGGACCTACACAGTGGAAAGAGGAAACCAGCTCCCAAAAAAGTTATAAAGTTGTCCTCTGACCTCTACATGGCCACCACAGCATCTATACACACACACACACACACACACACACACACACAAACACATACACACACGCGCACGCACATACAAAATCACTCAAATCAATAAATATATTAATTAATTAAAAATCTAATAAACTAGATACCATACTGATGTGAACATCACTGGACAGTGTAACCAGACAACTTTAAATAGGCAAAGAGCTCTAAAAATGTCCTGTGCCTAGTTCCAACTTCTCCGGGTTAGTCGGTTTCTTATAATTGCATCAAATTCCTAAGAAAAAGAACACGCAAGGACAGACTTATTCTGGCCTGCAGCTTCATAGGTTTCAATCCAGACACTTGTCCCATTGTTCGCTTTGGATGTGGGTCAAGGCTGAGTGAAGAGGTGACAGTGACAGGTGACAGTGTGCAGAGCAGAGCCTCTAGTTCCTCGTAGACAGCAGAGGATGGAGAGCAACAAGAAAAGCCCCATTGACAGGCCTCCAATGACCTACTGCTTCCAAATAGGCTCTACCTCTGAAAGTTTCCCTTGTCTCCAAACACTGCCATCAGCCATCAGATTATGAATTGGCCCCTGGATAAGAACATCCATGGAGTAGGTCAGGGCAACCAGGATTCACTCACCCTCTCAGTCACTGGCCTGACTAGCAGGACACCAAGCCTTCACTTTAGAGAATTTGTATATCTCAACCATTACTGCTCTTATTCCGTGTTGTATAAATACATTATCTCAAAGGTAGGGGAGGAAGAGACAAACATCAGATCTAACAATGCTTTAAACGTTTGCATGAGAGAAAGGCACACGGTTCAGTGAGTTAAAAATTGGTAAGATGCATGCATGCATGGTGCATTTGGTCTGAGTACACACAATCAAGGAAAAAAGTTCAAGAGTATTAACTGAGGGAAGAAAAACATGGCGAAGGCACTGGCAGCTGGGTAGGGAGGGGCTGGGGTCAGGGCAGGGGAACTGAGTCAGGGAGACAAACAGGATGCTGGGAGGTGAGAAATAAGGGTGGGGAGTAGTGCGGAGTCTTAAGAGGAACTAACAAGATCTGTTGCTTATAGTTACCCAGAAACCATTCAGAACAAAAACACACAAACAAGCTTAAAAGGAAGAAGCTGGAGGACAGGCCTTCCAGCTGAGGAGACCCACAGCTTGTGCTCTGGTGTTGGGGGAGCTGTGTGTCGGCTCTCTCATAGTTATATTCCTAGTCACTGACTCTGTTGACTAGATAAATCCTGGCAAAGCACCATAGACCGGAAGAGTGAAGCCTGGGCTGCAGGAAGTACATGCCTGTAAAAATAGGAACCTGGGCTCTGTTCATTCTAAGTTGCCGGCTCCTCTGGTTTGCAACTTTTTCTGCTTGGCGATGCTTTCGAACAGATATATTTTGAGGAAGAATTCTGGTTTTGAGAAGCTAAGCAGGCCCAATCACTCAAGCGGCTACAGAAAACTTCAAAGTCTGCCTCCTCCCAGGTTTCTCACCCCTCCCCACCCCGTCCCCTCTTTCTTGCCCCTGTTCCTGGTGCCTGAGTCTGGGGTGCTTCCAAGAAGCTAATTTTGCATTTCATTAGACACAACTTAGCCACTTGTCTCTAGCTATTTTTTAAATACACTTTTCCTTGCTCCTGAAAAGGTGTGTTAACTAAAGAAAAACTACATCAGAGTATTCGGAGAATTGAAATGCAAAGAAAAAAAAAAGCCACCCTCGTGCCAGCCGCTGAGACAACACTCTAACATTTTTTTTTAAAGCAAATCTTCCTTCTCTAAAGACCTCTGCACCATTCCTAAGGACAACTACAGGCTGAGTCTTTCCATAGACCACAGAGTAAAACTTCCAAAGCACCTGTGAATGTACTAAGTTGGGATACCCAGGAATAAAAAGGCCGACATCCTTCCAACCACCTGGAGACCTGTGTCACTTGCTTTAGATGCAAAGATTCGGGAAGGCCAGGCATGCAGTCCTTTGGGAACAAAGAGCAAAAGGGAAGACAGTGACACCATGTCAATATATCAAGCAGATTCCACACTCTGCTAGCTGAATCACAGAGAGAGAAAAATGTGCATGTGCCCCTCAAAAATAAAAAAGATGCTCTATGTATAAAACCATGTACATAAGATAGCCCCTGATTTAACGGTTTGACAGAATGATGGTATTTATTGACTTTACTAGATTCTCAAACTTTCTGTTCACAATCAGCCATTGTTGGATTAGCTGGACCACAGCCTGTACAAGTCATTCTAATCTAATATATATATGTGTGTGTGTATACACACACACACACACACAGAGAGAGAAAGAGAGAGAGAGAGAGAGAGAGAGAGAGAGAGAGAGAGAGAGAGAGACGGGGGGGGCTGGTTGGTTGCTCCTAGCATCTCTGGATAAATTGGCAAGGGATAGGGATGGGCCCATAATAAAATTGACCAACTTCTAGCATCTCAGAATACAGTGAAGCAATGAACTTAAGTGATAAAATTGGCCTGCTCTCGATGTGCATGGACAGTCTAAAGCAGCAGTTCTCAACCTGTGGGTCAAGTCCCCTTTGGGAGTCTACCAACCCTTTCACAGAGGCCACATATCAGATATCCTGCATATCAGATATCCTGCATATCAGATGTTTACGTTATGATTCATAACAGTAGCAAGACTGCAGCTAAGAAGTAGCAACAAAATAATCTTAGGGTTGGGGGGAGGGGGTCATACAGCACAAGGAACTGTATTAAAGGGCTGAAGCATTAGGAAGGTTGAGAACCACTGGTCTAAAAGTTTCTAAGTGGAAAAGAACTTACTTACCAGCAGCCACAGAACTCAAGCTGCAGAAATCAAACCAAGGCCCTCCTTGTCTTAGTTAGGTTTCCATTGCTGTGAACAGACACCCTGACCAGGGCAGCTATTATAAGGCACAACATTTACTTGGGACTGGCTTACAGGTTCAGAGGTTCAGTCCATTATCATCATAGCCGGAAACACGGCAGTGGCCAGGTAGGCATGGCACTGGAGAGGAGCTGAGAGTTCTAGATCTTCATCCAAAGGAAGCCAGGAGCAGACTATCTTCAGGCAGTTAGAAGGAGAGTCTCCCAAAACCCATTCTCACATCGACACACTTCCTCCTACAAGGCCACACCTCCAAATAGTACTACTCACTGAATCAAGCATATTCAAACCAACACATTCCACTTCCTGGCCCCCATAGGTCTGTTTAAATACATGGGTCTATGAGGGCCATAACTAGCCAAAGCATAATGCAAAATATACATTCATTCCAACTTCAAAAGTCCCACAGTCTATAACAGTCTCAACAGTGTTGAAAGTTTAAAAGTCTCTTCTGAGGTTCATGCAATCTCTTAACTGTAATCCCATAATAAATCAAAATTTTAAAAAAACAGATCACATATCTCCTACATCATGCAGGATATACATTACCATTCAAAAATGTCATGGCGAGAAAATGGCCAGACCAACATAAGACCAAAAAAGCAGTTGGGCAAACTCAACATCGCCATGTCTGATGTCAAAGCTCTCTTCGAATCTCCAGCTCCTTTCATCTTTGTTGACAGCAACACAATACTTTCCCTTTGGCTGGTTCTATTCCCTGTTAGAAACTTCCCTAAGCCGGTATCCCATGGCTCTGGCATCTCTAACATCTTGAGGTATCCAAGGCAACTTCAATTTCACAGGTTCTTGTCCCATTGTCTAGAATCTACACATGATCTTCTGGGCTCCTCCCAAGGGCTTGGGTCACTTCTCCAGCTCTGCCCTCTGTAGCACTCTAGGCTCTGGTTGACTCCACCACACTGCTGCTGCTGTTCTTAGTGATCATCTCACAATACTTCAATACACTGCCTTCCATTGCAACTAGGCTTCACCAATAACCTCTCATAGACTTTCTTCATGATGCCAAGCCTCAACTTCTTTGTATGATCCCTTCAGTCCTGGACCGTCAACTATAACTGAGGCTGCACCTTCACCAATGGCCTTCCTTGGCCATTCACAGTGCCAAGCCTCAGCTGCTCTCCATGACCCCTTCATGTTCAAAAACTAGTACCATTTGGGTGATTCTTACATATGACCAAGTCCAGCTAAAGCATGAGGTACAACCTTGGATGTCTCTGGAACACAGCTTCTTTGTGTTCTCAGAAAACACTTCCCAGAAGACTTCACCTCAATGATTCATGCTGGTCTCTCCTTAATCACTGCTCATTTCTTAGCTCCAGGTAACCAGCATCAATTGTCCCAGTAGCTCCTTCTATTCTTGACTCTAAAGCCAGAGCCACATGGCCGAAGCTGCCAAGTTCTGCTGCTTGTTGGAGCTGGAACATAGCCCCTTTGTTCTAGTACATTCTTACCAGCTTTATATCTTCCAACTCCTTTCCTGGCTAAGCTTGGCTGTGCTGGAACTTGCTCTGTAGATTAACTTGAGCTCAGAGATCTGCATGGCAGTGTCTCCTGAATGCATCGCTTAAAAATATGTATCATTGCAACTGGATTTGGAAGTTGCTCTGTCCCAGGCTGGCCTTGAACTCAGAGATCTGCTTGACTCTGTAGAGATTAAAAGTGTGTACTACCTTGCCTGGGCCTAAGCTTTTCATGGCCATTATACTTGAAGATCTGGATCACAGATGTACCCTCCGTTTCTGGATTGTAGTTCATTCCAGACGTAGTCAAGTTGACAACCAGGAATAGCTGTCACAGCCCTCATTATAAGTTTGGCTGAATTACAGTGAAAATTCAAGTGCTAGACTCTAAGGGTGTTGGCAGTCAAATTAAGGGCATTAATTGTAAAGAATGGGACCCTGTAACTTGACATGGGCGAGAGAACCCTGATGAAGCTGAGAACTTTGGTCCCTCGGATTCTCAAGGGTTTATCTCACCTGAAGAAGTCATCACTGTTCCCATCCCTTGAAAAGTGTTTTTTACCTTTGACTGAGGAAATTAATCCTTCATTGTCTGCTAAACCAGCAGTGACCTTCTCAGAAGGACATGCCAGGAAAGACAATACTGATGTCCCCCAGGGTCCACCAATCATTGCCTCGAGACCTCAGACCTCTAGACTTAAGACAAAGCAGGCTCCTAGAGGGGAGGTAGAAAGTGTAGTCCATGAGGAAGTGTGCTGCACTACTAAGGAATTCATTCAAGCAGAAATCTCGATAAAACATGGAATGGAAATTGGTGTCAAATGTTTGCTTGAACAGTTGGCCGAGCATTTGTCAAAAGATGGCTTATGGAAAATGAAGTGGAGATGCTTGATTCCTGTTGGCTTTCTGCTGATCAAGGGATTTTAAGGCTCAGGGAAATTTCAGTCCTAGAGTGGGTATGTGGGTATGTTGTGAAAAACCTAATCTTCCACAGTGGGAAGGCCTAGGAAACATGCCCTTCGCTGATTCTTTATGATGAAAAAATGGTGAGCCTGGCAGTGGTGGCACATACCTTTAATCCCAGCACTCAGGACGCAGAGTCAGGCAGATATCTGTGAGTTCTCGAGGCCAGCCTGGTCTACAGGATGAGTATCAGAACAGTCGAAACAAAGTTTTAATTGAGTTCCATCAGCAAAACTAAACACAAAACAAAACATAAAGCTGCAGAATGATCAGAGGAGCAGCAGCACATTTGGAGAGCTTTCTCATGTGCCAGACCTTAGTGTTGGAGATGATGCTGCTTATAGGATAAATTAAATAGATTTTAATTGGACTGGAGGTAGCAGGGGCCAGGTGGCCGCACTGAATCACCAAAGGAAAGGTGATCATGATTATTATAATGACAGTATAGACAATACAACATTTATAATGACTTAATGGTCAGTACAGGAGAGGTCAATTTTATAATGGCCTGACTCATTTGGACCTTTGGTACTGGCTAATCAATCATGGTGTGTCACGGCATGAAATAGATAAGAAATTTAATGAATTTTTGTTTAATCTATATAAGTAGAAAAATTTCAAGTAAATGAAAGAAAGGCTACATTGGATCATGACAAAATGGAATCTCAGCCTGTGAATCAATTTCCAAACTTGAGCCAGTTTGCAGACCCAGAACTCCTTGAATGAAGGCGTGGCCAGGTTCCCCTCAGGAAGGACCTAAACAAGACATCTAAAAGTTTCGCTGTTAGCCTTTCTCCAGTCCTTCCCCAGAGGGATCTATGGCCTTTTACATGGGGAACTGTTCATTGGAGGAAAGGAAACAAACAGACTTTCCAGCATCTTTTCGATAATCATCCTGAACTGACGCTGATTCTGGAAGATCCCAAGAAACACTGTGGCTCTCCAGTTAAAATATGGGCTTACGGAGGCCTGGTGATAAAAGGTGCTTTGACCAAAGTCAGATTCACAGTCAGTCCAGTGGGTTCCAACACTCATCTTGCGGTTATTTCCCCAGTCCCAGAATATATAATTGGGATAAATATACTAAGAAATTGATGGAATTCTCACATTGGTTCCATGACCTGTGGATCAAGGCTATCACAGATGGAAAGGCTAAATGAAAATCTTTAGAGTTGCCTCTTCCAAAGAAAACAGTGAATCAAAAATAATATCAAAACGCTGGGGGAACTGGAGAAATTAATTCCACCATCAAGGACTTGAAAGATGCAGGGGTGGTGGTTTCCACCACAAGTCTCTTTCACTTTCGTATTCGTCCAGTGCAAAGACAAACGGATCTTGGAGAATGATAGTTGACTATTGAAAATTCAATCAGCTGCCTCTGATTGTAGCTGCTATACCAGATGTTGTATCTTTACTTGAACAAATTAACATATCCTTGTACATGGTGTGCAGCTATTGATCTAGCAACTGCTTTCTTTTCCGTACCTTTCCGTAAGGACCACCAGAAGCAATTGCTTTCAGTTGGCAAGTAGACCTTCACAGTTTTACCTCAAGGATATACGAACGTTTCAGCCCTGTGTCATAACTTAGTTAGAAGGGATCTTGATTGTCTCTCTCTTTCGTAAAACATCACATTGGCTCACTATATTAATGGCATTATATTGATTGGATTAAGTAAGCAGGAAGTAGCAACCACTTTGAACTCATTGGTAATCCATATGCATATCAGAGGATGAGAAATAAATCCAACCAAAGTTCAAGTGCCTTCTACCTCGGTGAAATTCTTAGGAGTCGAGTGGTGTGGGTTATGCAGAGAGATTCTTTCTAAAGTGAAGGATAAGTTATTGCATCTGGCCCCTCCCACCACCAAGAAAGAAGTACAATGTTTAGTAGATCTATTTGGATTCTGGAGGCAGCACATTCCTCACTTGGGTGTGTTACTTTGGCCCATCTACCAAGTGATTCAGAAAGCAGCTAGCTTTGTGTGGGGCCTGGAACAGAGAAGGCTCATCAACAGCTCCAGGCTCCTTTGCAGGCTGTTCTACTACTTGGACCTTATGATCCAGCAGACCCAATGGTACTTGAGGTGTCAGTGATAGCTAAGGGTGCTATAGGTTAATCACAGAAGAGACCTTTGGGGTTTTGGAGCAAGGTTTTACCATCATCCGTAGTTAACTATTCTCCCTTTGAAAGAGAGCTCTTGGCTCTTTTGGGCATTAGTAGAAAGTGAATTTTGACAATGGGCTGTTGGCAGAAAATTTTTGCAAACGTTCAATTTTTAATAAATGTTCAACCTTTCCTCTTGCCCACCACCCACCAGAGGTAGTGGAAGAGAAAAGTAATTAGGATATGGAAGAAGTGAGCCTTTTTGGCAGTAGTTCTTTGGGGGTGAGCTCGATCTTCTCTGGGAGCAGTTCAGTCCCATAGCAAACACCAAACATGACTCGGCAGCTGCAGACCAGTCCTCTAGGAAGGAAGACACCAGGCACGAACCAGCAGCCGTAGTTCAATCCTGAAGAAATCTAAAGGCTTGTCAACTGGTCCAAGGAGAGGCTGCAGAAGCGGCAAGCTGCTGCAGTTACCTCATGAACAGTTCTTCAGTGAGTTCCTCTGGTGTCACCACTAATGGAGATCAACAATGAATGCTGTGTAAGGCAAACCAATACATGCATGTTGTTAGTGAAGACTATCAAGGTGGAGCAAACCAAACCAATACTCAGTGCTTGTCTCCCACGGACTATGGAGTCGTATTTACACTCCTTTATCATGGGTCCTTCCACATGTTTTCTATATCAAAACATCCTTTCTTCTGTGTCTGCTTCAGGAAAACATTCTTTTCTATGTCTGCTCCAGGAAAACATCCTTTCACCCGTGTGCCTCAGCAAACTATTTGACATAACTAACTTTCCAAAGAAACTTTCCAAGAAGTTTCCACTTGAATGGGCCACCAAGTTATCATGTGGCCTGAGCTGTCCATCATGAGCAAGTCATAACGTCGGATGTACACAGCAGCAATTCATTATCAAATGGTAGTGGTGTATACATAACTGCATCCAAGCAGGTCTTAAAGGCATAAGCAAGGTTCATGAAGAAGTTGGCCTAATGTCTATGCTTGCTACTCCCATTACAATGCTATCTCCTGCCAATTATACATCTATAGCCTCACGAGGTGTGTCCTGTGATTGATTGACTGAGAAAGAGAAGACTAGGGCCTTGTTTATTGATGTTTCTGCATTATATGCAGGCACCACCCAGAAGTGGCCAGCTGCAGCATTACAACTTCTTTCTGGGACAACCCTGAAAGACTCTGGCAAGAGGAAATCTTCACAGTGGGCAGAAAGTTGGATGGTGCACATTTTGTTTAGAAGGAGAAATGGCCAGATGTAGGAGTGTTCACTAATTCATTAGCTATAGCCAATGGATTGGCCAGATGATCTGGGACTTGGAAAGATCACAATTGGAAAATTGGTGAGAAAGACACCTGGGGAAGATAAGTATGTGAATAGATCTTTCCAAATGGGTGAAGGATGTGAAGATATTTGTGCCTCCATGCAAATGCTCACCAAAAGGTGACTTCAGCTGAGGAAATAATCAAGTAGATATGATGACCCATTCTGTGGATAATCGGCCTCTTTCCCCAGCCATTCCCATCATTGCCCAACAAAAATGGCCTTGGTGGCAGAGACGGGGTTGTGTTCGACAACATGGACTTCCATTCATCAAGGCTAACCTGGATGCAGCTGCTGCTGAGTACCAGATCTGCCAACAGCAGAGATCAACACTGAGCCCAAGATATGCCACCATTCCCCAAGGTGACCAGCCTGACAGCAGGTTGACTCTACAATGGACTACTTCCTCTGTAGAAAGGACAACACTTTGTCCTTACTGGAGTAAATACTTATTCTGGTTATGGATTTACCTTTCCTGCATAGATGGTGCTTCTGCCAAAACCACCATCTATGGACTTAGAGAATGCCTTATCCACCATCATGGTATTCCACATAGTATTGTTTCTGACCAAGAAACTCCCTTCACAGCTAGAGAAGTGTGACAGTGAGCCCACGATCCTGGAGTCCACTGGTCTAACCATGTTCTCCACCATCCTGAGGCATAAGGAGATATGAGTGTGTGTCAGGTTCACAAAATGGACTTGTGGCAGCTATTCTTGGTTGACTGCATCTAGAACTAAAACCTAAAAGTAGGGTGAATTTTTGCCTAATTTGAAGTAGGATCTTCTGCTTCTAATCTAGATCTTTGAGTTTGGAAGACACACTTTTAATTCAGATCTTTAATTCATATTTAATTTGGGCCACACCTTCTGCTGGACACCTATATAATAACATGGAAGACAGAAGCTTTTGTTTTCTCTTTTGCCTGCTTGTACTCACCTTGCCAGGAAGTCAATTCCTTGACTGGCATTACAGCATTCGTGATTTCAGTGCATACTGAAGACCAGCTGAGACATCCAGCCACATGAACTGAGCAACTACCGGAGTCTTGGACTTTCTGAAGCCCGAAAGTCACTCTAATAAATCCCCTTTCTGTATATATAAAGAGATTCTTCTATACGTTTGTTCCATGACTCTAGAGAACCATGACTAACAGTACAGTTTACAGCGGTGTGAAAAGGATGTACATTCGGTAGAAATTGAATTTCAGATTTTAATCTCAACTGGTGCTGGGGTGACAGGCCATGAGATCTTCTCTGTCCTGCTATGCAGTGGCCTGTGCGGTCCGTGGAGGACTGTGTTGCTTTGCTGTGTTTGACAGGTTAGGCAAATTCACTGCTCTTTTGTCTTCCTATGATCAGCTTAAGATGGGTTTGTTGAAAGCCAGGTGACGGTAGAACACATCTTTGATACCAGCACTCAGGAAGCAGAGGCAGGTAGGTCTCTGAGTTCAAGTCCGCCTGGTCTACAGAATGCATTCTAGGACAGCCAAGGCCAGATAGAGAAAACCTGTCTTGAAAAACAAAACAAAACAAAACGATAGCTTAATTGATTAGAAGCCTTATAGAGAATCAAGGGATATCTATCTGTATTCGCTATGGCTGCTGCTCATTCAATGGTGTTTATTTAATATATTTTTTAATTTTAATGTTATTATTATTTGTGTGTATGTGTGTGTGCACAAGTATGTTCATGCAGATCACAGTGGACGCATATACGTTCAGAGATCAGAGGCCAACTTCTGGGACTTTTTTCTCTCCTACCATAGTTCTCAGAGATTGAACTCAGGTCATTAGACTTGTGCCACAAGTACTGTTTACCTGTTGAGCTGTCTCACTAATCATTTGTTTACTTATTGGTTGGTTCTAAGTGTTGTGTAGCCCAGGCTAGCCTTTAACTCCTTAGCCTATTTCTTCTATTTGCTGAGTGTTTGGTAATAGGCATGAGCCACTATAACAGGCATAATATCTTTTCTTTCTTCTTTCATGTTTTGGATGTGTGTTTGTGTGATGGGTGTACATTTCTGTGTGTGTATTTAAATGAGTGTGAGGTCTGTATGAGTAGGTGCCAGAGGCTCATGTCCGTTTCTTCCTGGGTTGCTCTCTGCCTTATGTATTTAATCTGGGTTTCTCATGTAAACCCAGAGCACGGCAATTTAGTTAGTCTCACTAGCCAGCTTGCTTCAGGGATCCTGGCTCTCCCATCCAAGCACTCGGGTTACATGTAGCCATCACACTTGCCCGGCATTTGTATGTGTGTTGGGGATTTGAATTCTGTCCTCATGTGTTCATGCCAAGGGCTTTACCCACTGAGCCATCTTCCCAGGCCCTTTCACATTCACTGTGTAGGTCGTTTGATTCATTTGATTCCCATTTTGAGTCATTGGTGCCTCCCCACCCCCACCACACACCACACACACTTAAAAACTCAAAAAAAACCCAAAAAAAACAAAAAACCAAGGGTCTTCCCATGTAGCCAGACTTAGAATTTGAGATGCACTTTCGTCTCTCAAATACTGAGATTACAGGCAGAAACGACCACGTCCTGCTAGGGTCCTGTCTCTTTAAAGGTCCTACTTAGCATCTCTATACTAGAAATCTCACTTCTTTAGGGACACATTACATCAAACCCACAATGTGGTACATTATAATAACTGCAGTGATGCTGAGCCTGGCAACAGTGCCCACCTTTAATCCCAACACTCAGGAGGCAGAGACAGGTAGATCTCTGAGTTCGAGGCCAGCCTGATCTACAGAGCAAGTTCCAGGACAGACAGGGATACACAGAAACCCTACCTTAAAAAACCAAAGAGATAATAATAATAATAATAATAATAATAATAAACAATGAACAAACTCAGTTCCCAATTAGCAATAAATTTGTAGCATAAATCTTTGTATGTGTAAGTCACTGGCTTCAAAATTATAAATCAGATCCCTTTGGAATAAAATGATAATCCTTTAATATCTCTAACAAGTCCCTCAAAGCCAACTTAAAATATCAACGATGCAGAAACAGATTTGTAATTAAAAATAAAAAATTAGACTACGGAATATTTTACAATAAACAAAAAAAAGCAACCAAATACAAATGATAATTTTTAGCTTGTTCTATCATGACTCAGAAAAAAAGTAGCTTTAAGGACAGTAAAACAGCTCTCTCTCTAGCCATCACCCAACAGTTTCTTTGGCAGGTTTTTCCTATAGAATGAGGATGTGGCCAAAGTACACAGAGTCTTCACAGGACCTCCTGTTGCTCTGGTTCTGAGTATCTTCAGGAGGCCCATGGAACCATGCTCAATGTCAGAGTGCCACCGGACATGACTGTTTGTTTGTTTGTTTGTTTGTTTCTTCCTTCCTTCCTTTCTTTATAAATTACTTTATTTATTTACATTCCAGCCATTGTCCCCCCTCTTGGTTCCCCCTCTTCACAGTACATCAACCTATTCCTCCTCCTCCTTGCCTCCCACCCCAACTAGGCTGCCTTACAGCTTCTCCACCTGAAGCCAGACCAGGCAGTCCTCTGCTATATATATGTCCACTGCCTCGGAACAGCCCATATATGCTGCTTGGTTGGTGGCTCAGTGTCTGGGAGCTCACTGGGGTCCAGGTTTGTTGAGACTGCTGGTCTTCCTAGGGGTTGCCCTCCCCTTCAGCTTCTTCAATCCTTCCCCCAATTCAACCATAGGGGTCTCGATTTCAGTCCAATTGTTGGGTGTCAGTATCTGGGCTTGCCTCAGAGACCTGACTATTTCTTTTCTTTTTTTTTTGTTTTTTTTTTTTTGTTTTTTGTTTTTTGTTTTTTGAGACAGGGTTTCTCTGTGTAGCCCTGGCTGTCCTAGAACTCACTCTGTAGACCAGGCTGGCCTCGAACTCAGAAATCCGCCTGTCTCTGCCTCCCAAGTGCTGGGATAAAAGGCGTGCACCACCACTGCCTGGCGACCTGACTATTTCTAAGCCACTGTCTTTGGATTGCATGTCCTGCCAAAACAGAATCCAGGGCAACTGTTCAAGGTACTAGAAATGCTTGCACTCCTGAGTCAGGAAGGCAGGAAATTATACACACAGTTTGAACTTCAATAGATGTAGAGGAATTTTAATCCAGTAACATGATGGCTCTGATTGGAATACAGACATTCCCCTAGTACATACCTTTAACCCCAAACAATGTAGGTAGGGTTAGTCTATAGAAGCAGCCATCTTTGAAAGTGACTATAGTTGAAGGGAAGACAAAGTGATGAATCAGAGAAAGATTCAACAGACTAGGCTATGCCCAACTCTCACAAGAACAGATAGGAAAGGTGTCTATTTAAGAGCAGTTCAGGAAGAGAGAGAGGGGAGTTGGAAGTTAGTTGAATTCAGTGTAGTAGAGTTGGGTCAGTCATCTGGGAGTCAGTGCAGTGAGTGCAGTGCAGTGGAGTTGAGTTTGTTCATGGAGCTCAAAGCAGGTCAGCAGAGGCAGTTGAAGCTGGAGACTAAGAGGCCAGAAGACTAAAACAAATTGCCACAGTTATTTTGTGGCCAAGCAGAGAAATTCAGTGAGAAACTGAGAGAAGCCAGATTGAATCAGTCACCTTAAAGAGGAGTTTGAGCCAGGACAGCTGAGTTGAACCAGCCAGCCAGAGTTCAGAAAGAGCTAGAAAGGATGAGCTTATTCAGCAGTAAGCCTCCAGATGGCATTTACATCTGGTGAATAAAAGATACTTTTACAACCAGATCTCATGGTCATCCAAACCTTGTGTAGTACTGCACTCCCATAATCCCAGGACTTGGGAAGTGGAGGCAGGAGGATTGAGAATTTGTGGACAAATTGGGTTATGTAGCAAGACTCCACCTAAAACCAAACCAAAAAACTCTTAGCTCTAATTCAACCTCAACACTTCCAGGCTATTCTATTATTCTGGGCAATTTTAAATTGGACAGATAGGTGGATGGGTGGACAGGTGGATAGATTGATGGACAGATGGTTAAGTGGGAACTTGGAGAGTTGCTTGAGAGAATCTCTATAACACTGCAGTGTTTTAGAGATGGGTGGCCCTTAATATAGTTCCAGTTTTACTTCAAAAACTATAGCCTTGTTTTTCTCTAAGTTACATGGACCTGTACTGTCTACGATTTCACGGTCACGTGACATTCTCCTGGTCTTATCACTTGTCCCATTATCAAATGAGGAGGAGAAATTTTCCTAAGCAAGAAACTGAAACACTCTGAACCATAACAGCAAAGAGGAAATCTCAGGGGCATTTAATTTTTGCATAAGAACAACTACCTGAGCCAGGACTCCATGTGCTGAGATCAGAAGAGAGCAAGCCTGGCTTTGTGGGCACAGACCTACCAGCCTGAGTCACGTTCGGCCTGGGTTATCCTGTGGTCACCATCTTGTCATTCATTAACCCATAAATCCCTGTGGAATATCTCTCACTAGACACTGTTTTAAGAGCTTACCAAAGGAAAAAAAAAAAAACTAACCTTCATTCTAAGGAGAATGTATATGTAATTGTATATGTATATGTATATATGTATATGTATATATTCTCCTTAGAATGAATTTTTTTAAGAGTAAGATAGTTCTGGGGAAATAGCTCAGTGGTTAAAGCACTTACCACTCAAACAAGAGGACCAAGAATTTAGGTTCCCAGAATCCACATGAGAATCCTGGGTAGGCATGACTGCTTGCTTGTAATTCTAGCTGTGGAAGGTAGAGAGAGGAGTCTCCAGAGCAAGCTGGCTAGCAAGACTAGTAATATAGTGAGCCCTGAGTTTGACTAAGATCCTGCTTCAGAAGAATTAAGTGAAAGAGAATTGACCAAGATTCGCCACATGGACCCCAGGATTCCACACACACTCAACGTGCACACATGCACTCGCCCACACACACGTGGAAAGAAGCAGGGAATAAAAGTTAAACATGGGGCTGGAGAGATGGCTCAGTAGTTAAGAGCACTGGCTGCTCTTCCAGAGGATCCAGGTTCAATTCCCAGCAACCACATGGTAGCTCATAACTCTCTATAACTTCAGTTCTCGGAATCTGACAGTCTCCTGTGGACATGCACATGCAGGCAAAATACCACATGCACATCAAATAAAAATAAGTAAAAGCAAAAATTAAAATGTCAAAATTCAGGAAAGGAGAAGAATTGAATGGGTTAGAAGCTTCAGGGAAGAAGGTTGTGATGGTTCCTCTTCATTGTCAACTTGACTGGACTTAGGAACACCTACGAGAGTCCCTTCTGGAAGACTGAATGTGGGTGGAACTCTCCCAAGGGCAGAATTGATGAAATGAAAACTGAGAAAGGAGCCAAGTACCAACATTTGTCTGTACGCTTCCTGACTGAGATGCGCTGGGGCCAGCTGCCATGTGTTTCTGTCACCATAACTGTCATACCATGCCTGCCGGGATGGACTCAAGCTATGAGCCAAATAAAACTTTCCTTCCTTGCCACAGCAATGAGAAGTGTAACTCCTGAGAAATGTAACTAATATGGAAGTTATCCCTAAAGAGGTAACAACTGAACTAAAAACTAAATGGGGGGAGAAAAGAACTATCATTATGGAAATCTGAAATCCTAGCTTTCTTATTCAGACAAGATGGCATGTAAGTATCACATCCTCACATCACAGTTCTCAAAGGTCTGGGGGTTTTCTATTATGAGGAAGAAAAAAATTTCCCACGAGGTTCTAAGCCTATGTGCCTTCCTGTCCCAATGTCCAGAACTAGGTTGGATATTTACTCTCCAGCCAGGAAGGTGGAGTTGCAGTGATTGGCTGGGAGCAACTGTGGCCCTGTAGAAGGTATGGCCTGTGTTGAGCGTGAGCTATGTGAGGCTGAAGCAGACCAGCTTGTTGTCAGCAAGGGCTGGGTAAAGATGTCATCCCAAAAGCCAGCTGGAGAGACTGCATTTATCCTGAAGTCATTGAGCACCTAAGCCTTGGTCAGGCTCTGTGCTAGCATTGAGGATAAAAAGAAAACCATGTGACAGGCATGCTATCTATGATGGTTTGTATATGCTTGGTCCAAGGAGTTGCACTATTTGAAGGGGTGGCCTTGTTGGAGGGAGTGTGTCAATATGGGTGTGGGCTTTAAGACCCTCTCCCTAGCTGCCTGGAAGCTAGTCTTCTCCTAGCTGCATTTGGAACAAGAGGTGGGACTCTTAGCTCCTCCAATCCTATGCCTGTCTGAACGATGCCTTGCTTCCACCTTGATGGTAATGAAGGCGTAAGTCAGTAATGAACCTGTAAGCCAGCCCCAATTAAATGTTGTCCTTGTAAGAGCTGCCTTGGTCATGGTGTCTGCTCACAGCTAAGAAGTTGGTACCAGGAGTGGTGTATTTCTGAGATAGGCCCGTCCATGCTTTTTATGGAAAAATGTGGATTTTGGTACTTTGGATTTAGGAAGCAGTGGAATGCTTTAAATGGGGCTTACTGGACTTTCCTAGTAGGCATATGGAAGATTTTTTGTTTCAAAGAGTGATTTTGAACTGTGCAGACCTGGCCCAAGAGGTTTCAGTGGAGAAGAATTTCAGTATGTGGCGTAGAGACTTTTTGTGGTATTTTGGTGAAGAATGTGGCTACTCTTTGCCAATGTCTGAGGATTCTGCCTAAGGCTAAGGTGAAGAGATTTAGATTAATTGCTTTGAAAAAGGAAGTCTCAAAACAACCCAGTGTAAATTCTGTTGTGTGGTTAACTGCAAACTTGTTATGAATCGTAAATGTAAATATCTGATCTGCAGCTCATGTGATATGTGGCCCCTGTTAAAGGGTCACTCAACCCCCCAAAGGGGTCATGACTCACAAGCTGAGAACCACTGACCTAGAGAAATAAGCATGTGCAAAGCCCAGGGGAGCAGAGTGGGTTGGGAAGAAAGCAGAACAGGATGGGAAGGCAGAACGAGGGGAAAGGAAGGTAGAGAACTGTGATCCTTTGAATGAGATGTTCCCTCTATTTTGGGGCATTTGGATACTTGGTCCATAATATGTTAGTGAATGTTTGGAGAGGCTTGGGATGTGTGATCTTACTGGAGAAAGTATTCACTAGTGGTAGACATTGACATACCAAACCCTTCAACTACCTCAGGTAGCTCTGGAAAATATCTTTTATTTTCCTGTTGTAATTGTCATCTCAGAGGTTTATTGCCTCCGTCTGCTAACCTAGCCCTAGTCCTGGAAGCACCGAGCCTCTTTCTAGTCTAATATAGGCCTAGGATGTTTCCAGCCTCTGAGACTTAATGCTGAATAAGCTCACCCTTTCTAGTTCTTTCTGATCTCTGGCTGGCTGATTCAACTCAGCAGTTCTGGCTCAAATTCTTCTCCCAGCTGACTAGTTCAATCTGGCTTCTCTCTCAGCCTCTAATTGCTCTGCTTGGCCTCAAACTAACTCTAGCAGTCTTTTCTAATCTCTGGCTCCTTCTCATTCTCTTGCTCATTCTGTCTTTACCTGTGTCTAGCTTGCTTTCTCTTCCATCTATCTCTGTAAAGCTATCCCAGTAGGACGTCCTCTTTCTTCTTCTCTGCGGCCCCACTCTCCCTCTCAACTCTACTGTACTGCTGTCCATGAACTCAACTGGATTCCTGTACTTGACTCCTCCTGTGCTATTTGTCTTCCCTTGAGTAACTTTCCCTTCCTCTCTCTTCTTGCAAGAGTTGGGCATAGCCTATTCTGTCAAATCTTTCTCTGATTTGTCACTTTTTCTACCACTCAGTTAGACATCAATTTCAAACATGGGTGCTTCCTTCTACCAACTAACTTTGCCTTTATTGTTTGGGATTAAGGGTGTGTCTATATACTAGCCAGAGGCATGAAAGGTATGTGTTAAGAGCTGAGCCACAACCTAACTAGAAACAGGTTCAAATATCCTGTAATGTACCTATTCGCTGCCTGCCATTTGAGATGTGAGCTCTCAGCTGCTCTTTGTGGCCATGCCTGTCTGCTGCCACATACCATGATAGTGATGGACTCTCATCCTTCTTGAATCATGAGCCCCAAAGAAACTCTTCCTTTTCTATGTTGCAATGGTTATGATGTTTTAGTAATAGCAACAGAAAGTGAACCAAGACTGGAGTTTGTACCAGGAGTGGGGTATTACTGTGACAGACTAATCTTGTGGGGTTTTGGAGGAGACTAGAAGACTTTGGAACTTTGGACTGGAACACACTTGAATTTTTGAAGTAGGATTTAATGGGATGGCATTGTAGATGCTTGGAAGACAGTGCAGAGAGCCTTGAGAACTCTGGAGGACCAGCTCAACAGGCTTCAGAGGGAAGCAAGGACTTGAACAGCACTGGGCTAGGGACTGGTCCTGTGAAACTTTAACAAAAGTTGTGGCTGCCTTCTACCTTTGTCCTAAGAATTTGCCTGAAGTTAAATTTAAAGTTAATGGTCTGATTTATTTTTATTTTAATTTTTTTTGGTGGAGAAGATTTCAAGACAGCCTAATAATGACTGCTGCATGATTATACACGTCTACAGTAAAAAGAGCAAGTAGCGCAGGAAGAAATACAAGATGGGCAGTTTGAAGAGAAAAAATAGCACTGTGAGCTTTAGTGCTGCAGACAAGGCTTGTGAAGAAAGAAATAAGGAGATAAAGGACAGGTCTGATCAGCATTGGAATAAAGGGGTGAGTACTCCAAGGGCAAGATCCCACTCTGTTGGGAGCCGACTCTTAGCCGAAAGTGGCTATCATCTTTACAGCCATCTCGAGCCATATACCCTGACAAGAGACTTGTTTCAACAGCCTGCAATAGCTGAGCGCACTCTGATAAACATCTTGTTACACTGTTTAGTGCCCCCAGCTGCCAGGTGCTCCTGGTATCCATGGCTACAAGGCACGTGACGTAGTGGCTTCAGTTGAGATTGTCCACGAGGGCAAGTCACGTGGTAAAGGGTATAAATACCCAGGATTTCCCTTCTATAGGGGAGTAGAGCAGTAGAGGAGTAGAGGAGTAGAGGAGTCGAGGAGGTAGAGTAGAAAGTAGGAGGTAGAAAGTAGGAGGTAGTAGGAAGAAGTAGAGGAGTACAGGAGACTGAAGGAGTGAGAATATAGTAAGAAGACAGGAGAATAAAGAAGACTTGAAGAGACTCCACCGGACTCTGGCTTGTATCTATCTTTTGCGTCTCTCGCCCCTTTTTTCCCCTTCCTCCGTCCCCATGTTCTCTCTTGCTAGACCCTGACCTGCCGACCGGAGCAGCAGAACCGGCCGGCCTTTACAAAGTAGCAGAACCTGACGGCCGTTACAAAAGAAACGGCAGTTACACCACTCAGCTAAGCTTCCAAAGAACTATCTGCTCCTAGGAAGGAATAAACACAAAAGCCGCTGCAAATGCATTCAAGGGGAACAGGGTCCATGCCAAACTGGCAGCCATCGGTGGCCAGGCATATGGCAGAGGAGTCCCCCCATGCGGCGGGGGGGGGGGTGAGGGGGACAGACATGAAAGGCTATTGTGTATAGCTGTGGAAGTGAAGTCACAGTTGCAGTGTAGACCCTAAGCTGTTAGAGATTCCAGATCTGTGAGATATCTACCGAGGAGAGCTACCCATACGGAGTAGAATGAACCCAAGAAAGAAGAGTGTGTTACCGGCAGCAGAGCTGGAATGGCAGAGACCTCTTAACCCTTTGGCATCAGACAAAGAGGCAGAGAATTTGGGAGTTTTCCATGCTGGGGTTCAGCCTTGCTTTGGTCCAGTATTTCCTCTCTATACCGCCACCCCTCCCTTTTGAAATGGTATGCATGTTCTGTGCCACTGTATGTTAGAAGTATTTGACTTGCTTTTACATTTTATAGAAAGTTATAACTAAGAGATTGCCTTGAGCCGCGGAAGAGACTTTGGTCTTAGAAATCAGGGTTGAGACTGAAAGATTATGAGGACTTTCGAAGCTGGACCAAATGCGGTTTGCATTACTACATGGCCAGACTAGAGATGCCGGTGAGCAGAACGTGGTGGTCTGAATGAGACCTTCTTGGCAACCTGAATACTTGGTTTTCTGTTGGCAGCCCTGTTTTTGAGAGGTTTGGAAGATGTCTCGCTGGAGGGAGGGGGTCACTGGGGGGTGGCTTGAGGTATCAAAGCCACCTACCATCCCCAGTTAGTTCTCTGCTGTTCCAGTTCAGAATATGAGCTTTCAGCAGTTCCTGGTGCCATACCTACCTGGGGTCACACTTTCCCAAGGTGATGGTGATAAAGATGAAACCACAAGCCCCAAACGAACCCTTCCTTCTCGAAGTTAGCTTGATCATGGCATTTAGCACAGCAATAGAAACGTAACTAAGACAGAAACCCTTCAGTAGAGATAGAAAGGTTGAACCTAAATTGAGTCACCCAAGAAACTGACACATTTAGATCTGTACTTTATTTAGAAAGGACATTCTTGCTCCATTGTTTCCACTCTCTTCCCACACCTTTAATAATGCTACAAATGGGAGACACTGTTGCAACAGAGTGGACCAGGGTAGTGGCCAAGGAGTAGGTAACGATGGGAGACAGTTTGGTGATCTGCTAGGGAGAGGCAAGAGTCCAGGGTGACTTCAGGCAGTTCCAACTTGCCCTTCTGGAAGGGCTTCTATGTCTCTCTCAGAGCTACTCAGCACTACATGGGCGCGTTTTAATGCAGGCTTTGATTTGACCTTCCTCCCTGAAGGCACTGAAATCAGAGTGCTCACTAAGGTGTTAACCCTCACCCCCCCCCATACATACCATATCAAAGCCACTCCCTTCTCATCTTGGTGCACTTTTCAAGCCATCAGATCTATTTTGCCGCCCTCCCCCCTTTTTGGTGTAATGCCCATTGGAACAATAGAAAACAAGTTTTCAAGCGTTCATTATCCCATGTCCTCTTGGGTGAAACAAGCACCTACTATGAGCCAGGCAAACAATTACATAGTCATCACATTTTCAGCTCATTTAAATCCAAGCCATTCAAGCGTACTGCTAATGATTGGTGACCAATGAGCAGCAATTAACAAATGACACACACACACACAGACACACACTCACCACATATACACCACACACACACACACACACACACACACCAACTTTTTCTTTGACTATTTTTTTTTAATTTGGAAATAAACCACCCAAGACCCTCATCACTTACATTTTAGACAGGACATTATATTAGAATATGAACTAGTGGGTTCTGGGTCTCTTCAGTATACACAATTTCAGTGTTGGAGGTTACCGGGTTCTAATTTAATTGCCCCATGTAGTTACAGTAAGGAGCGGGGAATCTGTGTATCACTACGTTTTAAGTAGTACCATGTCTGGCTGAAGCATCAAAGTGAGAATGGTGAACTTACAGGGCCTTTAAAACATCTTGAAGTAATAACAAGCCATAGACTGAAGCCGAGTTGCTTTAAAACATTACACAGAACTAAAACAATTGAACCAATTTGTCCTTTGTTCTTTTTATTGCGTTCCTTATTGCATTAATACTGTTTTAAAAAGAAACTCAAAAGCATCAGACTCTAGCCTAGCACCAAGCTCAGCGAAGTTGTCCTCGCACTGGCCTGGTTTCGACAGAAAAAGCGCCTTTGGGGCTGCTAGCCCTCTTAAAGTGTGAAAGGAAAGGGCCCGGGGCTGAGCCCCAGGCCAGCCAGAGCTCTCGCCCCAGGTGGGAGGATCTGCCCTAAGTTTGCAAAATTTTCTGGCAGCAAGGCTGACCCACGGCCGCCTTTTCGCTTCAGGGCAGCCGGGCCTTGGGGAGTTGCACTCCTCCGGGGGTCTCCACCTCTCTAAGCAGAGTCCCTCTAGGCTGGAGGCGCTTGCGCACCGCCCTCGCAGGGTAGAGGCGAAAAGAACAGGGACGACCCGGAGTCTCGGAACACGGAGCGCCAGCGCGCGGGCTGCAGCGCGACCCTGTGCACCGGGCAGCGATCGCTCCCGAAGCACCGCGCTCCTCGGCGCCGGGACGGGCATCCTGGGCCACGACACCCGCTGCACCGCCCTCCGCCCGGGAGGGGCAGCCCTTCCCCCGGGAGCGGGTGATTGATGGCCCCGCTTCCCCCTCCCCAACCCCCTCCTCCTCGGTTCGCCTGCGAACCCGGGCTGTGTGTTTTGGAAGCAGCGCTACCAGCCGCGAGCGTGTGACGCCCGGAGCGGCCAACGCCGCCCTTCCTTCCCCCCGGGGTTCGGCCCGCAGCAAGGAGGCCAGGACGGCCAGGGCGGGGCCGCGGGCTCTGGGAGCAGGGCGCGGGGCGGAGCGTTGGGCCGGGTGGAGGCCCAGGGTGGAGAGCCGGGCGGGGGCTGCTCACGCCCAGCCCCGAGGCCGCGCCGCGCCTCGCGGGACAGGTCGAGCCGGCGGGGCGGCGCCCGGCTCCGGGGAATAATGAGTGTCTGTCAGGCTGGCCCCGGGTGACTGGGCGGGGCGCGGGTGGGGGCGGCGCGGGAGGCGGGGGCGGGGAAGGGCAGGGCGGGGTGCGTGTTTGCCAGTGACTCGCCGACCCCTCCGGCGGCTGCCTCCACCCAAGTGGGTGGGGACCCCTCCCAGCCCGGGCGGCTGTGGCGGCTCCCGCTGCCCCTCCCTGACCCTCCCACCCCGGCTCCCAGCCTCTACTTACCCCGCCAGCCCCGGGGAGGCTCGCAGAGCGAGCGGCGCCGGCGTCATGTGACTGCCCGGAGTTGGTGCCAAGGAGCCAGAGGGGAGCCGGGAGCCGAGCCGCGCGGAGCCGCGGCCCGAGCGCAGTGCGAGCGCCACCCGAGCCGACCCCACCCGCGCGTCCGTGCGGTCGCGGTCCCTGTCCCCGACGCCATCCGGCCCGAAGCGCTTGACCTGCCCGCCTGCGGGGTTCGGGGAGCCGGGCCTGGGTTTCTTGGCCGCTGCGCTCGGCACCGCGCTTGGCAGAGTAAGTCCCCGCGCCCTCACCTTGCCGTCCTGCGCCCTGCTTTGCGCCGCATCTGCTTGCTTCTCTCTCTCTTTTTTCCCCCCCTCGGAGAAAGCAGGGCGCGGAGAACGGGTCCGGGGTGCAGCGAGGGCTCCTTCGGGCTTGGGAAAGTGCATCGGAGCTGGGGTGGAGGAGCGAGGGGGAGGAGATGGCGGGCGGGATCGTGGGATAGGGGAACTCGGTGGAGCAAGAGTCCGCGGGCGGGGCTCACCTGTGTGGCCCCGGGCCCCCCGCGCTCGGTTCCCATCGGGGCCCCCGGCGCAACCCACGAGCGGTCGCGTTGGAGGGAACCAGGTAGCGGCGAGGCAGCGCGCCTGCTCCTCCCCCCTCCCGCCGGGACTCGGGGCTCCCGCCCCCCGCCCGCGCCCCCAGCTGCCGCCCAGCAAACTTGGAGCCCAGCCTCCACCGCCCCTGGCTAGAAACTTGGGGGCGATTGGGACTGAAGGAGCATCCCCTTTTCGGTACCCGGAGCGCGCTAACTGCTGGGTCATTTGGCTCTTGGGGAAAGGCAGGGGGAGGAAAAGAACCACCAAGGTTTGGAGAGTCGCCTTTGGGGACGTGGAGAGAACCTGCCGCAGTGCCTGAAGCAAAGGATTGCAGCGTGGCTAGCTGTGCAGAGCGTCTTCGGTGTTAGGGAACCGGAGCCCCGTAGGGACCACGGGACTGTGGTGTGGACCAGAACCTTTGGATAACTTAGAGGTGGCAAATAAGTGTTGAAATTATCATATCCATGTCTTTGGCGGATAACAGAAACACGTCTGTAAATTTTTACTGCAGTACTTACAATAGTAGTATTTTACAATAATACTAGTTGAATATGAATGAGCCATTGAATAATTCAGGTTAAATGGACACTGAATATTGTTCACCTTGTATTCTTCAAAATAAACACTTTACACGGAGTCACTGAGATTTTATTCTAAGATCTTATTTTTTCCTCTAATATCGTTGAAGATACTTTATTCTCAAGAATCTGGTGTATGGGGGGGGAGTATGAATTGGTATTCTAAACTCATTTAGATTTGGTATCTTGTTACTAAGCAAAATTGAGTGAGCTGGGCCAGTTGTTATGATAAATGAGAATTTCATGCATACATTTGAGGAACACTTTTTTTAAAATAAGAAATTCTGCTTGCATGATAACTTGCCTCATCCCAGAGATGTAACAAACATCTTCATAATTTTATAAGTTAGCGTTTATGAAGAAAGAGCCCCCTGAGTTATTCCTTGGCTTAAACGTGCCTGCTGACTTTAAGCTGTTAAGAGAAACCTGAAAGAAGATGTTTGATTAATTAAAACCCCCTAGAGAAAATTAGTTTTCCCATTAGTGAGGTTTGCTGCAGACCCGTCGTCACTGGCCAGGTCCTATGAAAGTGCTCTTTAGAGACCCATTTGGCTGAAACGAAGGAGAGTAGTGTAGGAATGACAGTAGCTGCTTGGGTTGCAAACCCTTCTGCAATACAAAACTACATAGTTGTGGGGAAAGCTATTGTCTCTTTGCTGCAAAGTTTCTATATTAAAATCCAATCTTGTTGCTATGGGTACAGCGATGCCTTTTCCCCCTCCCCCCGTTTATTTTTCCCTTTTAACCTGTAGTTATGTCTACATACCAATCCTTAAGTCTCTGATAATGGAAACCTGAGTCGAGTTAAACCATCTTGGCCGACAAAGTATAAAGAAAAAATACTGTGGATGGGACTTTAAATAGACCTTGCTTCCTTAGAATACTTAAGGGAAAAGAGTCATTGATAGGTTATCGGGTAAAATTAGTGCTGGAGTTTATGAATTGCGTATCAGTTTTGGAGTAAAAATCACATTCCCAAAAAAGGTGATTTTCAATAGGTTCATGTGGAGAACCAGTGAGTAGTTCTTGACTACATCTGAAAAAGAATAAGATTTTCAAGTGGCTAAATAGGCAAAGTCTGTCTTCGAGTTTAGCTGTGACCAAAGGAAGCTTGAACTTGGTCCAGCTTTGGTTCTGTGGGGTAACCCAGTTGTAACCTGGATTCTTACAGCGGTGCATTCTCTAGGTTTTCCTCAATAAGCACGTTGGCTGGTTCAGATCATCCCAGCGTAGAATTTGGTCAGGGCACGGGGCTGCTAGCCCTTGGGACCTGGCCGAAAGGGACAAAAGAAATCAGGAAGGAGGCTGGCACTAGGTAATTCGGAAGGTCTCTGCAGCCTGAAGATGATAAAATCGCGTGTGTACTTGGGATGTTTACTGTATGTGGCAGCTCCTGTTTGTAAATAGGGCAGGTCCCCTTGTATAAAGCTGGTGTTATTATTCACACCCATAGAACAAACACCTCCACCCCCCTGTTGTTGTCTTAAAAAACTCCAGCTGCTCATGAATATAGGGTCAGGGAGGGCTGGCTAAATGTTTCTCTGTGCTCTCTCTCCAGCACTGCCGGCCGGGCTGTTTCCTGTTCTTTGTTTCAAGGCTGGGGTTTGCGTCATACATTCCAAGTGGCATATGTGTGCTCTTTCCTGTTTCAGGCTGTTTTCTGGTCGATCAGTAGCCTAAACCAGGCCATGGTCCCTGCCCCTAAACTTTGTATCCCCACCCAGGGAGTTATCATGTCTCTACACTGTGATTGCTTAAGATGCCTGTGTTATGTCATAATGAGAAGTCAGTTAACCTTTTTCCACACACCCTTTGCCCCACTGTTTATAGGGGCAAATCAATACTTTTACCTTTTAAAAGTTATCCTACTGTTGTGATGTTAGGGAATTTCAGGGGCATATCGACAAATCTAAAGGAAGTTGTTTTTGCAGTTTTCCTGTGAAGATGGATATAGCCATTGTTTTGAGATAAGCACATTGCCCCGAAGCTGTCAAATTTAGATCAGGATTAACACCTCAGAGTTAAGGATCTGCCATTAGAAAGCTCTGGCCCACCCTCACCCATTTTAACTCAGGCTGTCCAAGGTAGGCCCAGGGGGATGGAGGATTTAAATAGTTTGGCCACCTGGGCTGAGTTGCAAGTCTTGCTTGTTTTGAAGGAGAAATCTGTAGAAAGAATTATTCAAGCAAAGCATGACATGTATCAAGAAAAAACAAACAAACCAGGGTTATTTCTTTTAGGGATAAAGATTAAACTAGCAGAATATTATTTTTAAGGGCAAAGACTACTATATCCTAGAAGTGATTTCTAACCCATTTTAAGAATAAAAATCTTAAGGAAAAAGAGAGAGGTAAGTGTTGATTGCTTTTATTGAATGATGGTTTGGAAGATTGTCATCTTCTGTTTTGAAAACAGGGACGCTTATCTTTCTCATCATATCAGTTTTTCAGTCTTCAGCTTGTGGCCTCGACAGTCTGGATAAACTGTTTAGTAAGTCAGCCTCTCTCTCTCTCTCTCTCTCTCTCTCTCTCTCTCTCTCTCTCTCTC
>NW_021604608.1:18781571-18821047 GCF_004785775.1 Grammomys surdaster
CTCTCTCTCTCTCTCTCTCTCTCTCTCTCTCTCTCTCTCTCTCTCTGCTCTTGAGAAACTTTTTCTTTAAAAGAAAGAGTTGGGGGTGGGGACTTTTATGTGTCTTTTTCAAACTTACTTGGGGATTTTCTTTAAGACCTAAAGGGATGATGTATAGTGTTTGAGATGGACTTACTCAAGAGATGACTGAACACAAACCAGCCCCGAGCTGCCAGTATTGAGAATAGCTAGTTGCTTTAAGCATCTCATCCTGCTAATAGTTACAGAAGGAAGATATAAAATGATATGAAGTGAAATAAATATTTTAACGGCCTCATCTATGAAAGTTAATAGGATCAAACAGTAGGCTAGTGATGCTTTCCTTGAAAAAAAAATCATAGGGGTCTTAGAAATCCCCAGTAGTGGTTTGATTTAGTTTCTTTTTCTTTTTTACCTTTCTCCCTTAGAACAAAGCAACTTGAAATATTAAGCTGCACTGAGAACAAGAGACCTTTAAGCTGAAGTTCATAAATTATTTAAATTGAAATACAAAGTTAAAGTTAGCAACAACCCAACTAGATTGGGTAGACAGTCTTGATGAGGTTCACTCCAGATCATTCTTTCTGCTTGGGTGGGGACAGGGAGGTGGCTAATAGGTTTGATTAGGGTCTAGTCTACTCTGTCAGGAGTGTTGCAAGCTTTTAAACGCTGTATTAAATTGTTAGGGAAGTTATATTATTTGGTAGTTGCTTTATTTATTAGACATGGGAACAGTAGTTTCATATCTTAATATAACTCATCATGCCTAATTTAACTTCATTGTGTCTGGGTTCTCACCAAATGGTGGTTTTACACCCACTTGGTCTTTCATTCATATATATATATATGTATATGTATATGTATGTGTACATATATATGTATGTATGTATGTATGTATACATGTGTGCGCGCTCACACACACACACACACACAAATTGGACTTGTTTCTGAAGTGGCTAGTTTCTGAAGTGGCTAGTTAGCACTGATCCTAGCTGTTGTGGGGAAAGAATCCCTAGAATCTTAGAGCAGTTACCACCTGGTTTGCTGAGAGGTATTTTCTCTTCAGTTCCTCAGAGTGAGCTGGGAGAGGAGCAGGATGGTCTACAATGTTTCAGGCTCCGGCTGTCCAGAGCCTGCTTCTCATCTTAGACAGTCATGCCAGAGCTCGGAGACAGGAAACCAGACAGAGTCTGCCCTGATAAGAGAGAGTATTGTCTAAAGGAGGTAGCCCTGCTCCCCCACCCCACCCCACCCCAAACACTCCTTCCTTGAAAGTTAGTAGGGAAACGCGGCACTGTAGATACTTTGTGAATCAGGACTAGAGATGTTTTCTTCTAAAGCAAAAAGAGAAAAAGTATATATGCTTCTCAACTGTGTGCACACGGAATGTGGACTGTGACCGTCTTCAGGGCGCTAATTAACGAAACTGTCCTGTGTCTTGTTCTGCGGGTTTTCAGTAAAGTTCTCTGGCAAAACTGGTTCCTTGAGGTTTTTGAAACTCATTTCCATTGTGTTTGGCAGGCTGAATACATTATCATTTCCCCAGCTAATTGTTAAGGAGGGGTGGCGCGAAGATGGAGCAACAACTGACAAGCGGCAGGTTCCTGGCCATCTGCGCCTGCGCATTCAGTTCAAACCCACCCACACCCCCAGTCTAGCTTTCTCCCTCTCAGGAGAAAAATCTCGAGTTCAGCCTAGTCTGGGACTTATGCTAGTTCGGTCTTGGAAGGTTTAGGGACCATTGCAAGAGCTGGAGTCAAGCCCCATCCAAGGAGTTTAGCCCAATCTGGACAGGATAGAGGGAATGGAAGATGGTCGAAGTCTGCTTCTACCCTGGAGAGCGGCCTAGGTTTGTCTCCGTGGCCTCTGCCATTCTTTTCCAAGAACTGCATACTGTTGGAGTCTAATCACTGCCATCTACTCTTTACCTATGCTTGTACTTTATACCCTGGAACCTTCAAAGCGTTGCACTCCCGAATACTTTGATTAGAAGATCAGTTTCCTGTTCCGCTTCTCCAAACATTGCACTTTAGCTTCCCTGCACCCCTTCAAGGGTTCATTCACATTTTGTGTTTCAGACATGCTGGCTTCACTGGCCTCCGACCCATGCTCATCCTGGGTTCTTGCCCTTCATGTTTATCCTAACACGAGAAGTGTAGTTTGACATCCATACGTTTGTTCATCTCCCAGGTATTTATTGAGCACCTAGTCATTAGTGGTAATCTCACGATATGTGCAATCGTTCTGAGTTATGCCACAGGAGAGAGGCACTGCAGTGAGTGATCTAACCTGGAAAGGCATTTTGAAATTTTAATTGCTCTTGGAACCTCCCCGTGGCACTGCTTACAGCTTACCATGGACCAGTGTGCACACCACACCCTCTGGGTTGGGGAGTGACCCCAGGGTGAGGTGATTCCACCCAAAAATGGCTCCCTCCACCCAGGGTGTGCAGCACAGAAAAGCTCTGGTCTGCCAGCAGGCACACTCTGGTTCTTGGCTGCGGCTCCAGGAGTGTGGAAGAGTCCCTCTGTTTCCTCATTTCTAAAATGGGGGCGAAGACCTGACCCCACCGCCTTTGTACAGTTACTGGGAGGATATCCGTATTTACTTGGGTAAAAGCTGCCAATTTTTTCTCAGCGGTTTTATGGACCAATTGCAGGTGCATTGGCTAGCAAGAATATAATAACCTAATTGGGAGCCTTCAGAATGTAGCTTTTGATCTTGTGTCCAGATAGGCTCGGAAAGAAGGGGCAGGCTAAAGATCACCCCTGTTGGCTACTATAAGATGTATCACTGAGTTCCGTTTCCCCCAAAGGGACAATTCTTTTCACAGAAGACCCCCTTAGAGTGTAGTCCTTTCTCTAAGTTGAATGATGTGCCAAGTCCTCAGCCTTGAAGTCAGATGGTGAACTTGGGTTCGAATCCAGGCTCTCCAGCTGTGTGAATTTGGCAAGCTGTTAGGCCCCGCCCTTCGAGTGTTTTCATTGTGAAATGAGAAGGCAGTTCCCACTCAAGGCATGAAATGACACAGATGAGTAGAGAACAGGACATTTGTCATGAAGGTGGTGGTGACCAGCCAGCCAGACACATCCCGTGGCCTTTGTTTTCACTGGTCAACAAAAGTATGATCTCTGTTGGTTTTGAGGCAAGGTCTCTCTGTGTAGCCCAGGCTAGCCCAGGAGTTGTAGCAGGCCTGCATATCCCTTCTGAGAACTGGGGATACCAGCATGTGCCCCCACACTAGGCAGAAGTATCATCATTAGGAAACAAGAAAAGCCCATCAACTACAGCTGGCTCCTGTCCCCTCCCCTCTTACTGTCCTCTTGTAGGGTTTCAGAGCCCTTGATGCTGGGCTTATTTAAAAGGCCTCTATGAGTCGGTAAGGGAAGAAAAATGTTTGAAGATGATAGTTGGAAGGACTCCAGAGACTGTCTAAGCCAGGCTAAGGTTAGGGGCAGTAACTTTTTAAAGGAAGTTCGGATCACTTATTTCCTGTAGGGCTGGGCCCGCCCTCCCCCTTGGAACCTGTTTAGGAACATTTCAAGTGTGTTCAGGAGGAGACGACTGCGGAAGTCCTTCTCAAGGCTTGGTCACTTATAATTAGTTATTATTGGTGGTGAGGGGTTGCTTGCTTTGTTGTTACTTCCTTGGGCCTAGCATAGAAACAACTTTGTTTTCAGTATCCCTTGTGGAGTAAGAGAGCCTTCTAAGGTGTCAGGGAAGGGATCTGCCTGGACCCCATTGGTAGGGGTAGAAGACACACCCTTCTAGCTTGGCGAGGTAAGAGGAGGCCAACCTGGATGTAGTGGGGCTCAGTCAGCTGGCCACATAGGGTGGGGAGAGCCTTTAGCAGGTCTTTGAAGAATTAGGAGGATTTAGATAAGCCGGAAGGGGAGGGGGCATACCACACTGTTGCCCAGCATCAGGGCCAAAAATGAACAAAAGCATTGGCTTGGGGAGGGGGAGTCAGGGCCGCTTGGGGAGCCTGGGCTGGGTTGGAAGCCGGTGACAGGCACACACAGCTAACCTCACCCTGGCAGCCCCAGGCTCCCTTGGAGGAGGGACCAGATGAGGAAGGGACTGCTGGCAAAGGGGGCTGGGCTGCGTTCCTTCCCCCTCCCCCACCCCCACCCCCACCCCAAACTCCAGCGGGAGGGCTGAGGACCCGGCCCTTGTGGCTGTGGTGGAAATGGAGAGAAAAGGGGTGGGGCAGACTTCACAGATGACCTTAGGTTTCCATGGTGAAAGACGAGAAAATAAGGCAAATGGGAGTTAAGGAGGGGCAACCTCTTAGAGCAGGGACTGGAGGGAGGAGGAGGAGGGTTGGGCTGGACTGGAGCCATGTTGCCCAGCCAAGGTTGCAAAGTGCTTTCTGGTTTGTGTTTACTCTTGAAGGGGAGGGCACCGTCCCCTTGCACAGTTTTGGATGGACGGTGCAGTCTTCCGAGGTAAAGTTCACTGAGACTCCAGGCACTGGGAACTACACCACCCTGACAGTTCTTTGGTTATTTTTAAGGTTCCAGCCACCCTTGGTTCAGGGTGGAATTTCCAGGAACTGGCTGCAGCCTGGAGCCAGTCAGGTCCCTCCCAGCCTTCCCACTCCCTGCAGGGTGGGGCCCCGTGGGTGGAGGCCCAGCAGGGTGGAGTGAGGTGGGTCTCCAGTGATAGGGAGGGCACTAGTGAGCCAGGCAGATGAGAGGCCCCGTGGCCTCACGCAGCCTTTCTGGATTTGATTATATAACGCCTCACAGAGGAGAACCGTCAGGGCTTAGGCGAGGCCTTTTGAGCTGTGTACACAGCAGGATTAAGACATTGTGGGTAGTTTTCAATTGATCTCGGGTGGCTTGCCCTTAAAACTAAAACACAGAATTGTCAGCGAGCATAAAGGAGGAAAACAAATTGTAACCCAAGTACTAACCAGGTGCCCTTGAACATCAGAGTTGGCCTAAAGAGTAATACAAGTTTGGGTCTCAGCAGCCCTAGCCCGCTCGGGGGATGGGGGGGGGGGTAGGGGGCGGAGGCTGATGTGGAAAGCTGGAGGGATCGTACTCCACGGCTGCCTTTCCACCTGTCCTTATTTACATGTAAGATCAATTGCTTCACTTGGTCTTTCCGAAGTACAGGGTGTGGGCAGAATCTTATCTGAAGCTATGTCCTGTTTGGACAAGTTGGACTCGCCCTGGCAACTCTCCATGGGGTGGAGCCGATGGGTGGAGGCAGAAAAGTAAAATTGGGTGGCTTGTTCACAGAGAGGGGAGGGTGGATCGCTGGCTCCCTGGGTCATTGCATCCCATCTGAAACCAAATAATGAACTCCCTTTTACAAAGCACGCTAATGCAGAAATAATTGTTGAGAGGCAAAGATTCGGAAATACCCAGTGGAATTCTGTTCAGGTCAACAGTGGAAGAGCGAGGTGGGTGAGTCCTTGGGTAGTGTGAAAACTGGACACCCTTCCAAGGTAGGTGCCAGCACCGCTCAGCAAGCCTTGCTTAGGGTGCCTGCCCCTCTGCGTTTCTGGCCAGGCCATTGCATGGTGCTTCCTGTAGTACTAGTCACTGGGAGCACTCAGAGAGTTTGCTAAGGAAATGTAAAGAAAAGTTTTCTCGAGAAAGGAAGTTCAGCTCCAGGGACGGTGGTGCTTGCCCTTCTGGCCAAGATACACATTGAGCTCAGATCTTTACCCTGTCAGTTCCTTTGGAGAGTGAGGGTGGGGACCAGTAACAAACTTACTTCCTCTTTTGAAAATTCGAACGCTTGGGAGTGAAAAAGGTATTCACTGATTGTTGCTTGTTGGGTTGTAGGGAAGCAGGTATTTGGGGAAAGCCTTAGGGGTCAGGCCGGGAAGAGAAGTCAGGCAAGTCTTGCTTTGTCCTCAACAATCTGAGAACTCGCGACTGCATTCACCCTCGCGCGATTGAACCCTGAGTCCTCACAGACTGCGGGAACTGTATCATTTCTAGAAGTCACCTGAATGATTCTCTAGGCTTCTAGTATATAATTCTACAATTACATACTGACAGAAACCTGACCCTTGGTTTGATAATCTGCAGTCAAAAGTAGAAGAGGGGAGGGCTCCCGAAGGGATGGCACTTTTAAGTGAAAATTCGCTTTTACAAGCTCTTCCCCACAAAATGACCCGGTTGGGGGAAAAGTGATTTTCCTATATTGTTTTTTTTTTAAAGCACCTCAGTAACTTCTAAAAACAAAAATAACGTTTTGCCCCATGACATGCCGTTTTTCCCCCCTGTCATTGCTTAATTCAGATTGAGAGTGTTTAGCTAAACAGAATTACGATGTAAAGAAACAACCACATTTGAGGCTTTCTTGTCTCTGCAGTGCCTACATAAAGTGGTTAATACGATGCCTCAGCTTGGTTAAAAGCCGCAGGGTTTTAAAGACCCCGAGGCTGGTACGCTCCAATCTGTCAGCGTCTTAAGGCCTCAAAGCCTGTTTTCGTGCGCCACCTACTGGTTCTCTTTAGAATTGCTATCAGTGTGGCAAGTTCAAAGACTTGTAGAAAGCCTGAAGCAGTGGCTAGGATAACCCATTCCGGGAACTGCTGCAGCTATTTTGAACAGGCCGTCTGATATGTGTTGGTGTGCTCCGTTTTCTTGCTGTCCGTTCTATGTCTTTCCCTATTATGACTAAACTTTTAACTTAATGAACGTAAACATCATCACACAGGTATTCGAAGCCAGCCCCTGCTTCCAACTCCGTTGTGAGCCCAGAATGGCCTTGAACTTGAGACATCCTCTTGTATCCGCTTTATCCTGAGTGCTGAGATCCACGCATATACCACTTCACCTGGCTTCCCCTAGAAGCTTTTATTAACAGTTGGGGGTGGGGGTGGGGTTCCAGGCATCACTTATCTTGCTTTATATATTGCTCTGGGGTTTGAAACCAATAAATGTAGTCCCGGTGTGTATGCAGTACGTGCCACAAATCCAAAAGCTGCACATCTGTTGAGATGAGTAATTCAGAGGGAAAAGGATCTTGTAACTTGAGAAAGGAGTGTGGTCCCCATCCTTCCTGTGAGAAGTACTGCCTCCTCGGGGCTGGGTTAGGCTGTCGTCTGAGGCTTCGAAGCCTCGGGTCTCCTTCCTTCCACACCTGGGAATGAGAGCTAAGATAAGCATCTTGTAGGATAGGTTCCGAGTCAACACCATTTAAAAGACTAAGATGCTGGGGGGAAGCTGCTAAACTGTCTGACCTTATCAATGGAAGCAGAACACCTGTCAGCTAGCTCTATGGTCTCTAAAGATACCAGGAGATCCACCTTTCTTCTCTCAGGGTGGGGCACGGACAGATCTTAGAGCCCCTACCTGTGTGTGTAGTTGCTCAGTTAGGACCAGTTATTAGATGCCAAGACACAACAGGTTTCCTTTCTTCCTACTAAGATCACCCAGGCTTTTGGTTTTTTTTTGTTTGGTTGGTTTTGGTTTTTTGTTTGTTTGTTTGTTGCTGTCATTTTGTCTTTTGCTGGGATACCTAAGAGGGTAATGGCACCATGGAGTTGAGCAGCCTGGTGTCACATTGTATTTTCAGATTATTATACGTCCTAAGGTATAGGACTGTTAATTGTGAAGTCAGAGCCTTGTGTTGGTGGGTAGAATTTACATGTTACCAGGAAAGTCAAAGAGGTTCCATTGACATGCTGAAGGACAAAAGCCACCTGGTACCACATTCATGCTTGTATGTGAACGTCTTAACGTAATTGCTACAACACATGTGTGTAAAGTAAACAGACTCGGACTCTGCAGTCTCCATACTGAGGTAGGAGATGCAAAGGCTCTCAAGCCCGGAACTTCTTTTAAAGATTTTATTTTTATTTGAAAGTATGTGTCTGTGTGGCTCTGTGCAGGTCAATGCAAGTGCCCAGGGAGCCCATGGGTCCCCTAGGGCTGAGGTTACAGGTGATTGATTGTGAGCCACTCTGAAGTGAGAGCAGTTTTGTATTCTTAACCACTGAGCCATCTCCGCAGCCTCTTCTCTCAGTCTTCCTAGTGTTTGAATTTACCCGTGTGCCACTTTCTCAGGGGAAACTTGCTCATTTAGCCGCTCGAACCAGAGGGACTTGTAAAGAACCTGCCCTGAATCAGAGTGCTAAGCTTGTAAACCAAGCTGGGATGGTAAGGCTCTGCCATTGCATGAAGTCTGTGTTGCAGCTGGTCAGTGGTTCTGTGCAGCAGATTTGTAATTAGAGCAGGACAAGCTCAAGGTAGGCATTGCCTTCGCTAGAGTGCCAGCAAGCTAATATAGGAAACATGTCCAGAAAACAGTGTTGTGGGCGAGGGTGTGTCTCTAGATCCAGGTGGACTTTTCTCAAAGAAATGTAAATTCGGTAACTCAAAGAAAATTGGTGTATCCCGTGGAGACCATCAACATGAAAGCAAAGAATTATCCTTTAGAGAATTTGTCAGAAAAATTAAACTGTGTAGGATACAAGTACAGACTGTAGTGCTATTTCTAGTAGTGAACAGTTTGGAAACTGTCGGAAACATAAGGGTCCAGTAATGTTTTAATTGTTTTATTTGTGTGTGTGTGTGTGTGCGTGCACAAAATAGGGGGCAACTTGCTTTGCACTGTGGTAACTGTGGTAGTCAGGCTTAGCAGCAGACACATTTCCCTGCTGTGCTATCTCATTAGCCCTCATTTCTAATGAAAGGTGACACGTTTTGTTTTGTTTTGAAACAAGGTTTCTCTGTGTAGCCATGACTGTCCTCAACTTACTTTGTAGACCAGGCTGGCCTCAAACTCACAGAGACCCACCTGCCTTGCCTCCCAAGAGTGCTGGTGTAAAAGGCGTGTACCACCACACCCGGCCAAAGGTGACAATTTAAACTGATCTTGTCACAGAGCAGTGTGGTTTGATGCTTTGAGTCAGTCCATCAATAAAGAATTAAGTGACTGTAGAGGTACTGCACAGTGTGTACTCTGCATATCCACTTACACAGGGTTTGGAGGGTTTGAACCGGCGTCAGGGGTGGTTGCTTCTGGGTTTCTCCCTCAATGTTTTCTTCTGACGAGCATGGGGATGGGGTGGATCTGCTGAGCTGTCCAGCGATGCCATGCAAGGTTTCCTGGCAGAAGAGGCTGTACATATTGTTCCAGAAATGTCAGGGTTTGTGTGACTGTATTAGAAATGCCACTTTCATTGAGTCCTGCCTGGGAGGCCTGGTTTTAATTATGCAAAAGGGCATCTTTGTCTCTTCATCATCTCTTCATAGTAGATATGGGAAGTGAGAGAGAAGACGAAGTGAGAGAAGCTAAGAGGTGAAGGGATGTTTTCTTTTTCTTAGCTTATGTGACCTCAGAATTAAGACCAGGCATGTTGTTTTGTTTTCTAGGCCAGACATCAGAACACCCTAGAAGGCAAAACTAAAAGAATGCTCATGTTTGACCCAGTCCCTGTCAAGCAAGAGGCCATGGACCCTGTCTCGGTGGTAAGCTTCCCTAAACTGATCAACTCTCTTGACTGATAACATTATGTGTCGTGTTTGTTTCCTAAAGTGCTTCTTGTTTGACAGGGCATTTGACAGGTAGTGTTTCTCAAAGCCCCCAGTAATAAACGAGGTGTCACTATCCCCACATCCCTAGATAGGGTCAACCATAGGCCAATCTGTTCGCAAAAAGTAAGTTCACAAATGTATGTGTAAAACACATTGAGAACAAAATGATTTTTTTTTTTTTAAAGAGGAAGACAGAAAACATTGACAGAGGCCATATGGGGCTGCGGCTCTGGGAGAGATGGCTTGAAGAGAAGCCAGCCAGAGAGGGGACTTGGCAGTGAGACCAGATCGTATTTCACTTGGAAGAGTGTGTGGCTGGGTGGGAATTGCTTCTACGATCTCTTTCTAAGCCTTAGTGCTCAGGCGGCCAGTCTAATGAGCCAGGCCATAGCACTCGCTACTCAGACACCGGGGGACTAAGACTTGGTCCAGATGTTTCTATAGGTCTGGTCCTAGGGTCACGGTGATGAGGCACAGGTGACAAGGAGGTGCCCGACTTTTAAAGCAGGAGCAGTTTAGACATGAGGCTGTGGTTTATAGACACTGACTAACGAGGCAGCCCTCCCAGTCTGCCCTGCTCTTTTCTTCCATGGGTTCGGAAAATATTCACAAGGGGAAAAAAATCTTGGCCTGGATGTGTATCTGAAGGTTGGGAATGACACGCTTGCAAAATTAGATCATCCTTATGCACTGGCTGTGGAAGTTCCTGCCAGAAATACTTAACACAGGACACAGACAGGGTCACTCCAAGGTGCTTGGAACTCAGTTACCATGGATATTACTAAGCTGATGATGTGTTTACTATATTGTCTGCAACAGAAAGTCAATGAGAACATCTTTAAGGAAATAACATTTACATTCTAGCACAGGAGCTAGATATAAATAGTAATGCAGTTATCGTGTGTCGAAGTGTAATAGTTGAACAATAAAAATTATATTCGTTAAAAAAATAGCCTTTTCTTCTAAGGCAGTGATTTGCAACCTTTGGGTCTGGATCCCTTTGGGGAGGTTGAGTATCAGCTATCCTATAGATCAGATATTTACATTACAATTACATACATTACAGAACAGTAAAAATTACAGTTATGAAGTAGCAACAAAATAACGTTACGGTTGGGAGTCACCACAGCATGAGGACCTGGATTAAAGGGTTGCAGCTTTAGGAAGGTTGGGGACACTGGACTAAGGCTGTAACTTGTCTTTTGTGTCAGTTTGCTTCCACCGCTGTGATTAACACAGCGACCAAAAAGCAAGGTGTGGAGGAAATGGTTTATTTCAGCTTATAGCTCCAGGTCACATTCTGTCAGTGAGAAAATCAAGGCCGGAGCCTGAGGCGGGGACCTTGGAGGAGCTCTGCTTGCTGGCTTGCTCAAGAGCTAACTCTAACATAACTGAGAACCACTGGCCCAAGGGTGATTCCTCTCACATCAATCACTAGTCGAGAAAATGCCCCAGAGACTTGCCTATAGACCAGACTAAGAGAGACAATTGTTTCTCAGCTGAAGTCCCTCTTCCCAGCTGCCCTAATCACGTGTCACGTTGACCAATAAAAAAACAAAACAAAAAACAAAACCGAAACAAAAAAAACTACACACACATAAAGTTGAAATATGTAAGAGTATTTTTGTAGTAATTTATTTTTCTCCGTGTGCTGGTGGTCACATGACACAGCATTTCATTCTTGCTCCAAAAGTTAGCTTTAGACCTTACTGTCCAGGGAGTAAAAGGACCTTCCGTTTATGCTGTCAGGTCTTCAAATTTCATCTCCCTCACCTTGATAGGAAGGACTGGAGGAATCAGAAAGCCCATGTTAACAGCAGCATAGGACATCTGTAAGTTTGTTTTTGTTTCCTTTGAGACAGAGCCTTGCTGTGTATCCCACTGTCCTCCTGCCTCAGCCTTCTGTGTGCTAGAATTGCATGCATGTATATGTGTCAATGCATGCAGTGTTTGAGGAGGCCAGAAAAGAGCATTGGGTCCCCTGGAACTGGATTCGCAGACAGTGGCTAGCTGCCGTGTGGGTGCTGGGAACCAAACCTGGGTCTTCTGCAAAATCAACCAGTGCTCTTAACACTGAGTCATCTGTCCAGCCTCAAGAATTTTTTTTTTAATCCCAACACAAACATGACAAGGTTGTTGTGTCTGTCGGTATGTATGTCTCTTGTCGGTCCCCACTACCAACTTTTTCTTTTTAAAAGAAAATCCTAGCCAATGCAACCTCATTATTTGGTATTTTTTGGTCATAGTTTAGAAAAAGTGAAGAAACACCATTCTTTTACTGAAATATAAACCATGTTAAGGTCTATGCAAGTAATTGAAAGGCTTTAGGGAAAAGTTTGAAAACTAGGGTTCTTTCAGATTCAGGCAACCTGAAAGAAAATAAATTTAAGGGGGGGAAAAAAACCCAAAATTACTTTTTAATCTTTCTCTAAATTCTCTTTTTTCTTCTTTTTTTTTTCTTTCTTTCTGGTAACTTTTGTCACCTAGCAGACTCCCTGTACTTTGAAAAGTACTTAAAACCAGTCATTTCCCCTGCTCTGTCCCAACAGAACCCTTGGTGGTTTTCCTGGGCCAGGTGGACAGAAAGCCTTCTGTTTGCCTCAGAGCATTTGCCGAGCCCAGAGCAAGTGTTTATGAACGTGCCACGCCTTCCGCCTTCCTGTGCACACAGCCCCACCTGTGGTCTGAGGACTACTAAGTAGCCTGTCACAGATGCCCCTTGTTTTCAAGTTCAGCAGCAGCAGAGACTTCCTGTTCCTGTCAGTTGTCCCACCCACTTACTGTCTCATGAAGAGAATTCTTCAAAGCCGTTCCTAATAAAATACAAAACTGGAAAGTCTCTCACTTTATAAAGTAATAGTGGGACCTCTAGGGGAGTGTCCCATCTCCCCTCTCCCCACCCAATCCCCATGTCTTCAGGAATCAAAAATATTGGCATTACCCCAGCCTTGCCAGGATTGAAGACCTGCAGAAAGCAGGTTAATTCACCCCAGACATTCATTGAGAATGTATGGAGCTCTTGCCTCGTGTTCTGGTGACAAGCAGCAGTTAGCACGAGTACACACACAGCAGAGGTGCGGACATTCGGTGCTTGTTTCAACAGAAGAAAAGAGAAGGGCTGAGGTGGAGCTGGTAGACCTCTGTCTGAGTCTTTGGACAGCTATATTGCTGAAGACATGGTGGAGGATGTTGTGGGGTCCGTCCATGCCTGTCAATACCCGGAGAATTTTTTGATCCAACATTTGCTTCTGGTGTGTATTTGGGACCTGCTCAGCCACACCTGTGTACTTAGAAGACAGGAGTGATCTAGACCTGAGAGAAGCAGCTTAGTGGGATTTATGTCACAAGTCACACCTGATATGCATCAGGTTTTACACCATGCCTGCCAGATGGGTGCCAGCCATTGCTGTAGGCTGCACGCTCCACCCAAATACTTAAACCTGGCTTAGAGAAGATTCTCAGACATGCTGGTGAGCCAAGGAAGGACTGTATTTCTTCGCCCTTTTGTGAGGCAATTGACCTGGAAATAGTTAATTTTGGACCTGGAGTTGAGTGTCTGTCCCAGAGACCCTCCCTACACCTAGCCTGGGTCTTTGATGGAGACTTGAAAGCAGTGTGCACTAAGTGTATATAGAAGATGCACAGTTATGTTACAGTCAGCTTGATGTGTGGCTTTTTTCTTCTTTGATGACTTTGAGAACCCTAAGGATATTATTAAATTTGCAAATGGCTGAATTCCCACTTACAGATAGAAAATCCAGCAGGGACAGCAATGGAAGTATGTCCTCATTCTGCTTCCCGTGCAGCTGCCAGTAACTGTGGGCCTTAAAATCTAGGTCAGTGGGAGGTCCCGGAAGAGCAGGGCTGGAGATGAGGAAGATGCCGCATTGTACATTGCTGCCCTCCGACCACTTCATGAACTCCTGCCTCCCACCAGACCTATGTCCTTTGGAGGACTGAAGCTTCTCCCTGGAGTTAATTATTGAGATCCTCTTTGTATTATGTCTGTGAGCCTTGTTCTTTTAATAACGCCTATTTTAATTAAAATTAAATAGGCTTAATGTTCATGTTGCTCTATAAACTGGACCTCTTGCCTTGTGGTATATCCTTGTGTGGTGTGTATGGCTGGACCTCTTGCCTTGTAATACATCTTTGTGGTATATCTTTGTGGTATATTCTTGGGTGGGTATGGCTAGTTCTAAAGAAAGGTAGACCTGTGTATGCTGGTACAGACTAACACTTGGAGGCAGAGGTAGGAGGATTGCTACAAGTTCAAAGCTAGCCTGGGCTATAGAGTTAGATCCTGTCTCTAATTAATTAAGAAGGACGAGATCTAGGATTGTCACTATCCACCCTTCCCCCCTGCTGAAAGCTGACACTGAAACCTTGTGTCTTGCACTTCCTGGTCTTATTCCTTTGTGTGTTTCTGCACAGTATTGGAAGTCTTTTTTACATTCAGCTCATCTTTTTACTCTTTATCTCTGTCACTTAAGACATTGCTAGAAGGTGACAGTCTCTGCCGTCTTAGGCTGCTGCTCCTGTACTCACTCAGTCTGTATTCCTAACGGTGTGCCTCCTTTGTTGCACTGTGATCTTCGAGTTTGGGATCTTACAGCCATGGTGTACAGCTCCTGCATAAAGGGCTGGAAGGCTCTCATAGGGCAGCCCAGCGTGTGTGAATGAAGTTGAGAGAATTACACAGGTTATCTTGTATTATCACCTTAGCGTCCTGGAAGAGGACTTGTCGTCCCTCGACAAGGATCTCCCTGTCTCAGAGCGAGTAAGCCCATCACTGCAAGTCTCATGGTCTGGTCTCCCATTCCTGGCTGCTTTGCTGGTACTAGGTCCAGAGAGTCACTTCTATACGGGAAAACAATTGCAGTTCATAGCCAGGCAGAGCCTGAGCCCGTCTGACCTGGAGAAGAAAGAGTGTGAGTCCGAGAGTAATCCCAGTCAGAGCCGCAGCCAGGGAAGCTCAGAGTGAATAGTGTGCTGGGTGTGGTGGAACACACCTTAATCCCAGTGCTGGGAAGGGGGAGGAGTTCCCAGTCAGCCAGAGCTACACTGTGACACTGTCTCAAAAAGAGAGAGAGAAGGAGAGGGGAAGGGGGAGAGGGAGAGGGAAAAGAGGAAAAACCCCTCAGGTTATATAGTTTGCTCTCAGTGGCCTTCAATGCTGACTCCTGATGAAGGCCTCAAGCCCTCCATGATGCAGGCAGCTTTAGAAGCCTGCCACATATCAGTCTTCTTACCGAATATGAAAATCATGAGTTCGATTTTCAGTTTTTCTTGGAGCCCAGCAACCTTACTTTCTAGCAATTACTAAACCATCTCTCCCATAGCTTTTTGGGGGAATCACACACCTCTAGATCTAAAGTATGTCTTCTTATACTTTTCCTTTTTTTTTTTCTTGTTTCTGATAGTCCTACCCATCGAATTACATAGAATCGATGAAGCCCAACAAATACGGGGTCATTTACTCCACACCATTACCTGACAAGTTCTTCCAGACCCCAGAAGGCCTCACTCATGGGATACAGATGGAGCCAGTGGACCTCACTGTGAACAAGCGGGGCTCCCCACCCTCTGCTGGTGGTTCTCCTTCCTCTCTGAAGTTCTCATCCCACCGGAGAGCATCACCTGGGCTCAGCATGCCGTCCTCTAGCCCCCCCATTAAGAAATACTCACCCTCTTCTCCTGGCGTGCAGCCCTTTGGAGTACCACTGTCTATGCCGCCTGTGATGGCAGCTGCACTGTCCAGACATGGCATCCGGAGCCCGGGCATCCTCCCTGTCATCCAACCCGTCGTGGTACAGCCCGTCCCTTTCATGTACACCAGCCATCTGCAGCAGCCTCTCATGGTCTCCTTGTCAGAAGAGATGGACAATTCAAACAGCGGCATGCCAGGTAAATTCTGCCATGCCCCTACACCCTGCACCTGCTTAGTAGACAGCATCTCTGCCAAGGGTCTGGTGAGGACACCAGGCAGAGCTATTACATCTTCAAAAGGACATTCTGGCCTGTCCTGGGCAATTCTTTCTGTTTTTGTTTTGAAGTGTTGATATTGGGAGAGTGTCCAACAATTAGTTACTTTCACAGTGTATTTTGTACTTTGATTTACTGAGTACCAATACAGTCCTGGGCACAAAAGAGACTTAAGTACTTTCTGATCATGCTGCTAATGGCTCTTAAAAGCCACCTCTTTGTCAACCATAGAGAAAGGGCTATGAGGCTAGCAGGGTTTTGTAATGGAGAGTCATCTTGAGTCGCAGGGCCCTCTGTCTGCTTCAAAAAGTGAGGCTCACTCACAAATTGAATCCTGCTATAACCCCTGCCCGAGACGAAGATATACACATACAAAAATGTAGTCACTAGAAGCCATGAGGTGACCTTTCACGAGCTGAAATTGATACATTGTGTGTAGAATGATTTTTCTATTTTTATTTTTTAGTACCTGTAATTGAATCATATGAGAAGCCCATATTACAGAAAAAAATTAAAATAGAACCTGGAATTGAACCACAGAGGACTGACTATTACCCTGAAGAAATGTCACCCCCTTTAATGAACTCAGTGTCCCCCCCGCAAGCGTTGTTGCAAGAGTAAGTATACTTAGGCCGACCTGGTGTTTTTGGCGTGCACCTGGGGACCTGGAATAAAGCATGGAATTGCAAACATGTGATGTGCGGTGGATGACCAGGGACATCCTGTTTTGTGTGGCATCACTGAGTTGACAGTGGCCAAGACAGTCTCCAAGAACAACATGAGCCATATCTACAACAGTTGTGTCAACTTCACCGAGTGGGTCCCCCAAGGTGACCACATGAATCTTTTTGTTTTTGTTTTTTTCTTTTGCCATCCATATGGGATTTATAGTGTTTTCATGAAGATTGGATTTGATATTCACATCAGCTTCAACAACCAAAAGTTGTCACATGTCAAATGGAAGCTGCCCCACCCCCTTCACCTATAGTTGTCACTTCTGGCGCAGTAGAGTGTGTTTATTATTGAAAATGTCTTTTATTAACATCTTCAGGTCAACAGCAGTGTTGGCCAAAGACAGAAGCTTCCCGTGCAGCTCAGAGAAGCTCAATGCAGAAAGAAATCTTTACATTGAGTCTTTAATTGTAGCTACCCTTGGAGCCTCTCCTTAGCTTGTAGAGCTGCAAACCAGGAGGAATGATGCTCTGCCTTGGCCAGCATCTGGGCCTCTGCTTGGATAGGGTGGTACCTTACATGGTTAAGTCGTTCATTGTTTGACCTCTGGGGAGAGCAGCCTCCGGGAAGATGGCTTTGACCTGGATGCTATGCTCTAGCATGCAAGGGATAAGCTTATTCTCACTGCCCACATCCTCTGTCTTTCTTTTTTGTTGTAATTACTCTTGTACCGACTCTATAGTGCTTCTCCATTGGGTTCAGCCAATGCATTGGGACAGCTTCAGCATTCACAGCCATTGCCTCTGTAGGGTTCCTCCCACCATCCCTCTCCCACACCACCACCTTCTCCCCAGCTTCAGTAAATGTTCTGCCTACCTTTCTTCTCCTACCTTCTCTCCTGTGACACAGCTCAATGTAGAATGTAACTTCCCCGGCTTTACAGAAGCCATTTTGGGTGATTTCAGATTGACTGCAGTCACACCCACCTCTGGTTTGTGTGGCTTTCACAGAGGCTCATGTGTGACCATACCACCACACTGAATGAACTTTTGGTCTAGGGATGATGGCATATATGTGGCATCATGTATAGTCCCTAGTGGATCAGAAGGGTGGCTCGTCATCCCAGCTGCATCAGGCAAGGGAAGTATCTCGACACGTGCTTTCATTTTTCACAGTTGCATAGTACTTCCCCTTAAAAGTTGAGTTCTAGGGTTTTTGTCTGCTTTTGTTTAAAGACAGGGTCTTGGTGTGCAGCCCCGGCTGACCTCATATTCCAGACCCGCCTGCCTCAGCCTCCTGAGGTTGTAAGCATGAAATCATCATGCCCAGCTCCAGGCGTTTCAAGGGAGTTCTTTTATTCAGAGCTGATAGAGAACTGACGAGCCAAGACGTTAGTTAAGGTATCCCAATACACCCACAGTCCCACTCTTAACTCAGGGGGCCTGCTTTGAGCTCTTTCTCTTTCTGGGCCCTCTCCCTGTGTAGTTGGCCTGTAGGTTAGCCGAGGGCTAGTCCGAAGTCTGTTACAAATTAAAATGTAAGACATTGTGGCAAAGTATTTGAAAGCAGATGCCTTCCATTCTTTAAATACTGCTTAGAAGAAAATACTGTTTCCAGCTAGGTGTAGTAATATGCCTGTGATCCCAGCACCCGGGAGGCAGAGGCAGGAGGATCAGGAATCAGTCATATAAGCTAGCCTGACCTACATGAGACCTGCCCCCCCCTCTCTGTATGTCTGTGTATCTGTGTATTCTTGTTTCAATGATCTCACTGCTAGAGGCTTTTAAATGCTTAATGAGTAATGTGTTCATTTAATGCTGACCTAAGATGGATTTTTCTCAAAAAAAAAAAAAAAGCCCTGTAGATTAGCCACAGTGGAACATGCACTCTATGTAGTTCTTTCACAGATGGGATTAAGTAATGTCTTGGAGTGGACCCAGTAGCAGCCCACATAGAACACATTAGCCAGGAAAGAATTGCTTGAAGCCAAGTACCTAGAACATTGCAGTGAGCCTGGCCTCCAGCAACACCAGTCTTGAAACCCTGCTGCCTAGGCGTGGGCTTCACAGCTTGGAAATTCATTTGTTTGATCCAGAATTACAGGGTCAGGATCATTTTTAAATGCATTCAAAGCCATAGCAAAATATAAAATAAAATAAATGCTATTCCATGTGTATTTTACCTTTGTGAGGCTGCGTTTAGAGCAGGAAAATGGGAGAACAGAAAAACAGGAGAAGGCCTGAGGACTTAGGAAGGGCCAGTTTAACTCAGAGCAGGTATTTGCTACATAGTAGCTAGTCTATGTTTGTTTGAGCCCAAATGATCTCTTTAGAAATAAGGATGTAAGGCCAAAGAAATTGCCAAAACCCTTAGTCTGTCTCTGACTCTAACCTCTAGTCACACTGTCACCTTTTCCAATAGGTAGTTTGGTATCTGTGCTTGATAGTTTTTAGAGGGCTTTGAAACATCCAGCAAACGCCACATGAGATGGACACCTGTGACGTGCAGCCGGAAAAGGGTATTTCTGAGCACAGTGCTGGTGGCTTTCTGTCAGTCATTTGGCCTCTGGCACAAACGCTGTCCTGTGGTTCTCTGAGTAGTAACCGGCAGGAGCCGGCCCCACACTGTTCGCATCCACAGCAGCCTTTCCAGTCGGTAGCATTAACACCCCCGCCTCACAGAGGAAATCGAGGCATAGAGACGGTCAGTGACAGAGCGGACACTGGGAAATGCAGTCATATTTACCGTGCTGAAATGATTTAGATTCTCAACCTACAGAAACCCCAGTTGTTGGACAAGATTTCCAAAGCCACTTGGCATTAACTGTCTGACTGTGTCCCAGACACATAGGCCACTGAGTCTTCCCTAACGCTTTCCAAAGTAAAAAAAGATAACTTCCTTTTTGCTGAAGGATTTTTAGTCACTTACTCCATATTAATAAGAAACCCAAATAAACCTTATTCTCCATTGTGGGTTGGGTTTTTTTCCCTCAAATTTAAAATAAAAAATATACATATGTGTGATGGAAGTTCCAATCACCTGGCCACGCCCCCACCGCTTCGTGTTCACTTTTCTGTGTCTCTGAATCCTGACTTAGTTTATCTGTCTGTGCTCAGCTCCCAGGGTAAGGTTTAAAATACTGACAGAAGTAAGAAAGACCACATAAAACGAAACCCATCTTTCATTATTTAACTGGTCACCTCAAGCCCCCACCTCCAAAAAATGTGCGTGCAAATTTTATGGCAGGCATTTTTTTTTTTTTTTTTTGAGACAGGGTTTCTCTGTGTAGCCCTGGCTGTCACTCTGTAGACAAGGCTGGCCTCGAACTCAGAAATCTGCCTGCCTCTGCCTCCCAAGTGCTGGGATTAAAGGCGTGCAACACCACCGCCCGGCAAATGGCAGGCATTTCTTAGTGCCCTTAATAGTCAAAATTTCATTTACGCTAATCTCAGAATCATTATTTTTACTCCTCTCCAACACAGAAAACGTCCGTGCATCTTTTAGAATATTTCAGGACCCAGATTCAAGTTGAAGAACAGCGCCTTTGCTCACAGAGGCCAGCTGCATTCTTGGCTGACTTGGTAGAGACAGGAAAGGGTTTGAAAACAAAAACAAAACGCCACACTCTTTCCCATCAGCCTTTGCTTTCATGAGTGTGGCTTAAGAACCCTTGGACAAATGTGAGAGAAGGTGGGGAGGGCATCAGGTGTTCCCACCCTCCCTTGGTAGCCAGTCACCGCCCTCCCCCACATCACTGAGAGCTGGAACCCCTCCTCTTTAGAGAGCCACACTGACGCTGAAAGACTGCTGTAGACAGCAATGCCGGACTTCCTTTGAAAGAGCCAGCGAGAACTTGAGAGACATTGAGAGGAAGGATAGGCTATAGATCTGTAGAGCAGCGTGTTTGCCTAATAAGTAGGGATTTGGCTGTTTGAGAGCTGGCCGGTGGGAAAGCCGGTGTAGTGCTGAGAAGTACTGGACACGCGCCGAGACCCTCTCCCCGCACGCGGCACCTCCCTCGGCAGAGCACCTAACCTTCTTGCTGTCATTACTTATCTCCATGTCTGTCTCCCCCTAGAGTGTGAGCTCCTCGAGGGCAGGAACCCTGTTTTTATTCATCTTTGTGTCCCGGTGCCAAGCACAGTGCCTGGCTCATGGTAGGTGCTCACTACATGTTTGTTGAATGACTATAAAAGAAGCGCTTCTTGGGTTGAACAGCTAATTCTTTTTTTTTTTTTAATTGGTCTTATTCTTATTTTCTTATTTCGTTGGGGGTTTTTGTTTGTTTTTGCCCGATGTTGTAAATGCTTTATATTCTTAGTAGGCTGAGGAAAGGGGAGCACCTTCACTCAATGTTTTGCATTTAATCTCGACTTCGATAGGAACCATCCTTCGGTCATCGTGCAGCCTGGGAAGAGACCTCTACCCGTGGAATCCCCGGATACCCAAAGGAAGCGCAGGATACACAGATGCGACTATGATGGGTGCAATAAGGTCTACACTAAGAGCTCGCACTTGAAAGCACACAGAAGAACTCATACAGGTAAGAGATGCATCCGCGCCCTGACGGGCGGGCGGAAGGTCCGGAACAGGGACGATTGGTGTGAATGGTAAAGTTAGCGCAACCGGCATTCTAAACACCCTGAGACCGGAAGCTTTTTACTTTACTTTCTTATTATTATGGGGAGGCAGGGTCTGGCCCACACGCCGTGGTGTGAAGGTGAAGGCCAGAGGACAGTTTTGAGAAGTTCTCTCCGACCTTCACGTGGGTTGCAGGGGTTGAAATGCTGAAATCTGTAACACGTCAGCTCCTAAGCATTTTGGGTGAGGGACGCTGCCTGAATAATGCAAGTTCTGATCTTGAAAATGAAGGTACTGATGTCTACGTGAGTCCCAGAGAATCTTTGTTAAGATCCACCATGGATAATTATTAGATAACTTAGAACCGAAGTGCTCCCTCGCTCAGGTTCCTCCTTCCCACGTAAAGTCTCTCCTAAGGAGCTGGGGGAGATGACAATGTATTCACTGTCAGGGATGGGCCCCTCCCAGGAGTCCCTGCTGGGGCACGTGTGGAGGTGAGGACAGCCTTGGGTGTTGTTCCTCGCGAATACCTTTCACCTTTTATCAGTCAGGGTCTCATTTTGCTGGGAGTTCACCCATTCCGCCAGGCTAGCTAGTTAGCCGTAGAGATCCGCCTGCCCCTGCCTTCCCCAGCTATATACCACCATACCCAGTGTTTCCATCCCGACTCTGAGGATGGGCGCCAGAGAGCTAAACAGGAAAGCATTTTACCAACTGAAGCCATCAGCCTAGCCTTTGAAATAAAACTGTTTAAGAGTAAAGGACCATTTTTTTATGCAGAGCAGAAGCATGATGTTTGGACAGATAGGCCTTGAAAGGAATGTGAGCACACTTGATGTCTGTCTTTTAAAATTGAGGGAGCTCCTGTGTCCTTATCTACCCCAGCTCTTCTAGGGTGGGCTCCATATTGGCTAGGGTTGAGCCTAGAGTCAGCTGTCAGGTCAGGGCAACATTGTTCTCTCCGTAGAAACATGTGCAGACACCCCCAGTGCTCCTGAAGGCTTGATAGAATGGCAACTTAAAGAAATCACACAGATGTTTCCAGCGGCTGCCGGGACCTATGCTTCATTTGTGTGCTGAGGCTGCTCCTGGCTCGGGCCCTTCAGTAGACCCAAGAACTTAACAGTGATTGGTTTTGTTACCCTTGTCTAGAGCTCGGAGTGTGGGTTGTTTTTCTGAGATGGGTAGGTCGTTCTTACCAGGGAATATTCACAGAGAAGAATCTGGGATTTAGTCCAGAAAAATAGCAGTCGTGTTTGGTGAATCCAGGGAAAGAGGAAGAGGCAGAGGAAGCTGTATGAGAGGAGTCAGCCATAAATCATATGCCAGGCATGGGTGGGGGTGGAGGGGCGGAGCTTCATGTCATCCAGCTTAAAATTGAAACAGTATTGAGTCTTTGGATTCAGATACAACATAGAAATCCCTATACTTACGACAAAGATATAGAGACAATTGTCACTCACTAAACAGGGACTAATTTGTTACCTGCGATGATATTAACCACGCGTCCCTTCCTGAAATACTCTGGGCTAGATCCGTTTCAGATGCACATGGATATTGGGATATGTTATTCAGAAGCGTAGTGAGGTATCTTGAGGGTAAGATGAATCCAAGAACAAATGTTACTGTTTCATGTATGCTCTCTACACACAGCCGGAAGGTAACTCTAGTTACACAACATTTTTTCTAACTCTGAGCCTTGACGCGATGCCACAGGAGAGCGAGCGTCTGTTGCTATGGGAGACTCACGGAGTTTCAGATTCTAGAGCCGTGGTCCTCACCCTTCCTAACACTGCACCCCTGTAATATGGTTCCTCCTTTTGGGCTGGGCCCCAGCCATAAAATTATCTTTATTGCTACTTCATAACTGTAGCTATGAGTTATAATATAAATATCTCTGTTTTCTGATGGTCTTAGGCGACCCCCCATGAAAGGGTCATTCAACCCCTGGGAAGGATTACGACCCATAGGTTGAGAACGGCTATTTTAGAATGTTCCGAATTTTGTATTAGGGGTGGCCAGCTTGTATTATACTGCCTAATAGAATCAGATCAGCACTAAGCACTGTTTAGCTGTGAAGGTCTTCACACCGTCTCTCACTGGCGTTCTCCCACAAGGGCCTTCTCTGTTCCTCACATGTGAGTGATGGTTAGCCTGCAGGAAGGGGTGTGCGGAGTCCTGGTTTCTGAGAGGAGAGAACTTCTCTTTTTAGAACACAGGGTCTTGAAGCACTCACTGTCCATGCATCGCTGTCAAGGTCTAAATAAGAAAGCGGGTTGTTGAGTTCTTTAACAGGTATTCTAGTTTGAGAAAATGACTGCAAGAGCTTTAGAGAGGCCCAGAGCTGTCGGTGGGATCGTGATGTGCACAGGAAGGTTTAAGGCTTGCAGACCTACGCATGCGGAGTCCGCGAGCTCCATGCTTGTTCCTCAGAATGGCTCTCCCTGCCTTAAGAGCTCTTTTTTGGTTGATTTTCCATGGAGAGTATGTTTGTTTCGTGAAGCGCCGTGTTAACTGGGAGCTGTGTATGATGTTATCGCAAGGGCATTCGTTCAAAAGTCGTAGCTTCTCTTTTTATTCCCCCCTCCCCGCAACGAAAATTATTAAACTCCTCCCCCTCGCCTTTCCGCAGGAGAAAAGCCGTACAAATGCACCTGGGAAGGCTGCACATGGAAGTTTGCTCGGTCCGATGAACTGACGAGACATTTCCGAAAACACACTGGAATTAAACCTTTCCAGTGTCCAGACTGTGACCGAAGCTTCTCTCGCTCTGACCACCTCGCCCTACACAGGAAACGCCACATGCTAGTCTGAAAGCCTGTCTCCAGCAGCTCAGTGTGATTCCTCGCTCTTCCTGGCACCTCTCTCTCTCTCTCTCTCTCCTCTCTCTCTCTCTCTCTCTCTCTCTCTCTCTCTCTCTCTCTCTCTCTCTCTCTCTCTCTTCCCTCTCTCTTCCTCCTGCCCTTTATCTAACTCATTTTTATATGTACATTTTAATTTCGATTCAGCTGGTCTGGATCTCTGAATTTATATCATTCAAGACTTCCGTATGGTCAGTAGTTGATACTCTAACCCTCCCTCTCCTTACCACGGGTCAGACCTAAAGAATGTGAACATTTTTTTTTCCGGGGATGCTAAGCAAACCCTCCTTACAGATACATTTAATGTAATGAGAACAAGGGAACATGTAAACTAACGACCAATTTGTCGGTTTCTCCATGTATTCCTCAAAAGAATGTCAAAGTAAATGTATTAGAAATACAATATCCAGCCTGCTAGTCCTTGCCAGAGACCTTCGACCTTCTGCCGCATTCTGTTTGACGACAGGAAGAATGCGGTCCCTTTTACCAGCTAGCAAGACCCACGAGATGTCAAGCTGGTCCCACCTTCTCGCCTCTGCCCTCCTCACGATTTGCTCGTTGGCCGGGCTTACCAACTCAGCTAAGTCAAGTCCTTTGTCCTCTGTGGCACCTGAAGCTCCCGTGGAGGGCTTTGACACCCCTGGGAGCTGAGCAAGAGCTGTTGCCTTAGGTGGGCTGTATTCTCCCATAGTGTGAGGAAGACCCAGAGGATATTGGAAATGGAAGAGGAAGTCAGCGATTCCTGGCTAGGACCGGCTGGATCATCAACGTCTGGGCCATTCACATTAGCTGTGCAGTGCGTTTGTTAAATGTCCATCCCCAGGCGTAACTCGGCTGAGCACACCTTTGCTGCAAAGCTGGATACCGAGAGGGTTAACCGTGCCACCTCCTCCGTTCCTGCAGGATCCTTTGTTGTCGATCATGAAGCTTTGAGAGTAAGGAATCCACAGAAATATTTGCCCTGTAATGTAAAGAGAAACAAAAACTTTTGAAATAAGTGTATAAAATAGTCTCTTCTCCCTCCGCTCCCCCACTACCCCCCAGAGTGTTTTTGCAAGCAAGAAAACATTGAGTGGTACTTATATTCCCAAATCCAGTTAGTCACATAGCTTTCATATGGAGCTTTTCTGTGTGAGCTGTATGGTGCCAAACCAGCTACCATTTGTGTCTGTGACACATAGTATAAAAGAGCATCCACTAAGCTTGAGCAAAGTCACTCAATTAAGACCTGAGTGACACTCTGTAAATATACCTAGTGTGAAGCACATAGATCTTTATTTTGGTGACAGATTTTTTTTTTTTTGAAAAATAGAGAAAAACCACAATTCAGGGATTTATATGTGTAGCTTGAAGATTCCCACAAGTTTCTGCCAGAGCTAGCAATTTCCTGTCAGCTACCAGGTACCCTGTTAGGGCAAACTAAAAACAATGACTCGGGCTGATGTTGCAGAGAAATAGCACCATTATCTGGAGGGGAAGTTTGTTTGTTTGTTTGTTTGTTTGATTGTTTTCAAAAGCAGGCTTTTGAACACCACAGTCTAAATGCCAACAAAAATAGTTCACATGCAGAAATGCCACTGGTTAAATTGGAAAAATGAAATGGGCACAGTGGTAAGATATGGCCGCCTATGGCCGATAGTCCCTTCATCCCCTCACGGAGGATGGAGGAGACGAGAAGAGGGAATCCTGAGCATCCATCCCAGCCACATCTCAGGATCCAACACTACCTGGACCAGGAGGACCATCCTACTTGATTGTTCTTGAACATCAGTGAATGAGAGGTCTTGGAGGCCTGCACAGGCAGGGAGCTTGTTCTGATGGCACTAGGCTCACAGTTGTGGGCACAGCACTCGGGCGGTCCTGCTCAGCCCCGTGAACCAGCTGAGGGGAAATGTGGGTAAAAACTGCAAAGAAATGTTATCTTGGCTCTTGGGTTCCTTTACTTTTCTTTTTTTTTTTTTTTTTAAGCACTGCAAAAAAAAAAAATGTATCGATTCAGGCTATTAAAGCACGCTAAAGAGGCTCTTGCCTTTCTCTTTGTCTGCAACTATGACGTGAACTGAGGAGTGGAATGTCTCTTGGGAAAGCAGGGTCTCCCTTGTTAGTGTTGTTCCGTTGCGTTCATGCCAACACCATCGTATCTTGAAGTGGTTCTTCGGCAGAGCGCTGAAGAGTCCAGTTTGGTGTTTGTTCCAATCTGTGTGTTCCAGCCCAGTGAGAGGTCGGGGAAGGGTGCGAGGAAGGGCAGTCATCTTTGCTTCAAACCAGAGTAGTTAATAGCTCCATGACATATTTAAATTTTGTTCAAAAGTCTTTTATTACAATACTGTTTAGCTTGCTTAGATCATGTTAACAGAAAGATCCGTTTTAACTCTGAAAGAAAAGTCACCCAGAGAAACCATTCTCTATTCCCATGCTAGTCTGATATACTTTTAGTTAATTGGCCCCTACCAAATTTCCTTTATATATATATATGTATGTATGTATGTATGTATGTATTTGTATTTTACTATGATAGTTGAAAAACTTAGTCTCTTAGTGTTTTTTGTTTGTTTGGTTGGTTGGTTGGTTGGTTGGGTTTTTTTTTTTAAATCTGTTTTTGTGGAAGATACAAGATAGATGCCCTGAATCTTTCATTTATAATGACATGCTATGTTACTGTCAGCTGTGGTTCAGTTGCAGTAAATTGATGAGAACAGGCTGTAAACATGAAGTCAGCACTGTGTAAATCGTTACAGAGTTCATTCAGTTACTGCTCAAGTATCATCTTGGGGAAGTTCCAAAAATAACTAGAATCTTGTGTTTTCGAGTTTCACAGTGGGAAGGTACATACATCATTAAATGGGCATTTTGCACTCGAAAGTCACTTGGTTTGGAGACTGTGTGTAGCATAGCTTTGTTCAACTAAGAAGATACTAAATATGCAGATGTCGCAAGAGCCTTGGAACAGAATTACAGGGGAGTGATTTATGTATATGTATGTTTTATTAAACACCCACCTGCACTATCAGTATTGCACTAATGTGGAATTTGAGAGACTATTGCTGATACCGTAATCTACACACCATTCCTTAGATTGTTATAAAGACAATCTCAGAGATCAGAGGTTTTATAGTTTGGTTTGAAACTAGAATTGTCTTGAAGGAGTTGCTAACGTACATGAAGTCACTTGAGTTCTCTTTATTCTCTTCTTGGTCAAGGTTAACAGTTTCTAAATGATTGCGAATTCACTTAAGTAATGCATTTACAAAGCCATTTTACATGCATTAAAAGAGGGCTACAATGTGTTTTACAAATAATAGCACTTTTATTTCCTGTTATGTACCTAGTGTTAGAGGGTCAGAATAATCTTTCTGCTTGGCATCTCTTAAACCCTACCTGCAAGCATAGCAGGCTTATTGCATTTACAGTTCTTTAATACTTGTATAAACTATGCAGAAATTTTTAATAAAGTGTAATATATTTTATAAGCTAATAAGACTGAATGGGTAAAGGTTTTTAGCATGCATTAGTATACTTGCAAATACTGAAACATTTTGGTAATCTTTCTTACTAAAGATGTGAATGTTTAATGTACCTTCTCTGTTTCTACCCTGTAGTCCAATGGGAATTCAGTAATGACATTTTGTCATGTCAAACTGTGAACATAAATTTGTACTGTACAGTCCTCATATACTATATACAGTATGCAATATATGTATTATATACTTGTTAATAAAACCATCCGAATATTACACATGATCATGTGATTATTATAGGTACCATTCACCAGGAACAAAGATGAGAGAGGTATAAAGTTTCAAAGTAAGTCATCAATGAACAATAATTTTTAACGGTTAGGAAAGGAAGTCCATCTAGCCAGTAGGTACACCACAGGAGTGAAGATCCTTAATGCAATGACTCAGTAATGTCCAGGAAGAGGAAGGCAGAGTTTAAGCCATTAGAACTGCACACATTCATCTGTAAATACATCCAGTGCATTTTACAAGAGCTTTGTTTCTCTGCCCTGTCCACAATGCCTCCTTGCTGTGTGTGATGCTCCTGAGGAAACACTTCCCAGAAGAGTCTGCCTCTATAATTCTCCCTTTTCTTAGTCACAGCTGATTCTCCAGCACCATTGTGCTACCAAAGCAGAGTTTTCGCTCCAGTGCTACTGGCCTATTACTAATCACAGCTAATTCTGGTTAAGAATTAACCAGAGACCATAGATTCTTAAAACATCAAACAAAGGGTCCCAGTAGAGTCTCAAACTCCCCTCTGAAACTCCCACAAGCCAAGCCTCCCATCATGTACGTTGCTCTTAACATTCTCTTCCAAGCCACACTGCCAGCCCTAGAGTTCTTTTCGTTCAAGACAAAATATAATAACTCCCATCTTCTCCCATTCTCTTCAGAGCAAATTAATTGGTTGCTTATGTGTCATTGTAGGGATCAAAGTACTTGACCGAGGACAGGACAGGTTTCTTTTAGATCACGGTTTCAAGGGTTTCAGTTCTTCTTGATGGGGGAAGGCATGGCAGTTCATGTAGGTGGAAGCTTGTAGTAGAAGCTCATCACAAGATGGATGAGATAAGATAGCTGGGTAAGCTAGAAGAGGAACCCAAGTATAACCTCTGAAGGCCCACACCTGGTAACTGAATCCTTCCAGCTAGGCTATACTTCCTGACGATTCCACTGCCTCCCAAAATAATGCAACCAAATTAAAAACACATGTTGAAAACATGAACCTGTGGGGGACACTTCAGATTCAAACCATTGATCCTCAAAGGCTCATGACCATCTCATAATACATGATGAGGCATTTAATCCAACTTCTAAGAGGTCTTGGAATCCTAACAGTTTGAACAGTCAGAAAAACTCAAAATGATCTTTTGAAACTCAAGGGAAATTTTTAATTGTGAACTGCTGTAAAATGAAGAAGTTATATGCTTACACTCTATAATACTGTAAGGGTCAGAAAATCACTGAAGGAAGACCCCACACTCAGTCAGTATGCAAAAACATAGAGCATTTATTCTGCAGAAATAACTAGCATGCTAGGGTCATTTCAGAATGCCAATGCAAACAAAAACATTTGAGCCCCTTTTATAACAGAACTGCTTAATTGCTTCTGAGATAACAACAGACTTCTAAAACTTAGAACACATTCCAAGAGGTTATAAAAACCATTAACGGAAGGTCATGAAAGGTATACACCACAGGTGCAAAGATAGGAGCTAAAATAGTGAGTTTATCTATACAAAATTTCAAGGACAACTTAATTATTGTTTTTACCTTTCCATGAACCTGTAAACTAGTAACAAATGATGAATGTTGATTCAGATAATTACTCCTAGTAGATATGCATGTAGACATTCTCTGTTATAAACCTCTCATTCAATTTATGACCTGAATTTATGTGCAAACTCATACTGAACTTTTTTCCATTTGATTGAGCACTCTGAAGGTCGTACAAGTGCTAAGAACAAAGGTCAGAGATAGGTCTTCCTCCCCTTCTCTTCCAGAGACTTAGAGAAGCACAATTCCCTGCATAGATAGAACAAGGGCTGCTTTACATAGCCTCCCACTGTTTTACTGTGAGGTACTAAACCAGAGATTGTAGTTTCTTCACCTCAGAGCAACACAGACAGACTGATCAACTGTAGAAGCAAACTACCTTACGCTTAGGATGAGTAGCAATGGCCTATGGCCTAGTTCCTAAATGGAGACAAAATGGAGTCTTTCAAACTCCCACCAAAATTACAACTTAAGCTAATTTACAGCATTCTCTAGCCCATACCTCCAAACTCTCTTCATTCATCTTGAAAAGCAGTTCCAAAGGCTTTAGAACCACATGGCCAGGGTTGGGGATTTAGCTCAGTGGTAGAGTGCTTGTCTACCAAGCACAAGGGCCTGGGTTCAGTCCTCAGCTCTGAAAAAAAAATTCTGATAAAAGAACCTCATGGCCAGGCTTATCACAGCAATGACTGTCTCCTCTGGTATCATTTTCTTTATAAATTATTGTATTGCTGATGAAATTACCTGATAGAAAAAATTAAGATGAATAGCTTCTTTTGACTTATGGTTCCAGAAGGTTTGGGTCCACTATGATGAGGAAGAAATGCTAGAGTTCATGACAGTAGAAATTTACTATCATCACAGTGGACCAGGAAACAGAGAAAGGCTAGAACCAGAAGGTGTGTGTCAACCTTCAAAGGCTTGCCTCTGATAACTCAATTCCACCAGCAGGCCCCACCTCCTAAAAGTTCAAGAGTCTCTCAAAATACAGCAATTCGAAGAGTTCAAAACATAAGCTTGTAAGGGGCACTGCAGATTTAAACCATAACAATAAATAAAAGTAAGATATTACCTTGTTAGATACCAACAGCTACCTACAACCCAGGCTGCTTCTTATAGAAACATACAAAGACATTTAGCTGCCACTTACCAGAGCACTCCTTTAAAGGAGTTGGATCTTGGAAGAACATTGAGTCTAGTCTTCAGAACTCTCTCCACTGTTTTTTTTTTTTCCCAGAGAATTACTCTGTACTCTAAACTGGGGTAGTTGACTTCAAGTTCAAGGTGATTGGACGGGACTGTTAAATTTTAATGGAATGTTTACTTAAATTAGTTCAGAAGAGTGGCTGAAGTCTTCCCACTGAATTTCTTATAGACGGCCATTCTTTTTTTTTTTTTTAAGATTTATTTATTTATTATTTCTGAATACACTGTGACTGTCTTCAGACACACCAGAAGAGGGCATCAGATCTCATTACAGATGGTTGTGAGCCACCATGTGGTTGCTGGGATTTGAACTCAGGACCTCTGGAAGTGCAGTCAGTGCTCTTAACCACTGAGCCATCTCTCCAGCCCTAGACATCCATTCTTAAAGGAAGAATGATACAAGATATATTCTGCCCAGGTGAATGATCAGGATGGAAACAAATGGAACTTAAACTTTGGTCTGTCTTCCTTCCTTCCTTTTCCCCACTCCACCCTACCTGCCCTTTCTATAATTCAGGCTGGCTTTGGACTTACTATGTAGCTAAGGATGACCCTGAACTCCTTATCCTCCCAGCTGAGGAGCTAAACTAATTGGGATACGGCTCTACGTACTAAAGACGTTTGTCACCAGAAATTGGCAGTCCATATCCTCAGCCAATAGTTTCAGTACTGCCGTATTAAAGAAAGAAGTATTAGGGGTTCTTGCCAGGGAGAAGTTGCCAAGCCCAATGGGAATTATAAGAGAAGAGTATTTCTAGCCAAGGAAGATTGTTATTAAAAGATAAACCTCAGTGCCTAAAAATCTTAAAAAGTTTATGTGAACAGCTTGTGATTTGAGGTTCAGGCAGCACCAGGCTGCAGGTGGTTGGGTGGGTTCCATTAAAGAGTCATGAAGAGGAAACGTATACCACTTCTCAGAGGCAAGGTAAAGAAAACGCTCGACTAGTTAAAATGGGAAGTCCATAATTAGAGGTTAGTTGAAGAATTCTGATTGGTGAGTGTCTGGTGAGAGGATAATTGGTAGCTGATGATTTGTTAAGGACAAGTTTCATTCTCCTAGACTATAACTGTCAACTGAGTTGACTTTCATTTTGCTCTACCCAATGTGCTAGAATTTTCTCAGCCTAATGGCCTCTGTCAGTTATTTTTAAGAATGGCCTAAAAAGGGACTAAATAGACACATTATTTATGTATATGTTGAACAATTAGAGGGCAGAGTGATCAGTGTGTCTGTACAAATCTAAGCAATAAATTTTTCTTCAAGGGTGTATCCATTTACTTATTTTTATGTGTATGGGTGTTTTTTCCAGGCATCTGATCCCCTGGGACTGGACTTAGAGACAGTGATGAGCATCATGTGAGTGCTGGGAATTGAACTTCAGTCCTCTGCAAGAGCAGCCAGTGTTCTTAACTACTGAGTTATCGCTCCATCTACGTGAGTCCATCCACTTTAAGATGGATAAAAGAAGCCAGGTACAGATCGCTGTCCCAGCTGATAATTATATGCTGTAAATGAAAGTTACTGTGTAATAATATGATATGATATGATATGATATGATATGATATAATATAATATAATATACTTTGGTGGATGGAGTCTCATTGAGTCTGGACACAATGGCTTTGAGTACTTCTGTTTTTCACACTCCTAATCGTCATGATTAATAACAGAAGACAGAGGCTGGAAGATAGCAACTAAAGCCAAATAGTCTGCAGAATTGCAATCCATAAAAAGCAGGGCATTGTGGGATGCGTCTATAATCCTAATGTTCCTAGGGCAAAATGGGAGGAGGGAAGAACAGTTCCCAGAAGCCCACAGGGCAACTAGCCCAGCATATGCAGCAGCAAAAGAGAAACTCTCTCTAAGAGGAAGGTGGGGATGGATACCTCTTTCATGGTATGTATGTGTGCATGTTGTTTAAAAAAAAAAAATTCCCAAACTTTCAAATTTTACCAATGAAGACTCAGGCACTGTGCCAAAAGCCCGCTAGCTCAGAGAGGCAGAGAAGACACACAGCTGATCTTCATACTTCATCAACTTCCCAGAAGGAGAAAGCTGCTTCTCCATGATATTTTAAATGCCCTTCCTTTCGAAGACCCTCCTTTCTGTTTATTTGTGTTCACTCCCCATCAGCTTGATTGCTTGCTTCGACTCTTGACCTAGGATTGACTTTATTTAGCTCTTGGATAAAAGGTGTGTGCTGGGGCTGAGCAACACTACAACAAGGTGGTTTTTTTTTTTCAGTAAATAACACAATCTTGGGGTTCATAGTGTGATCAAATATCCTGTAACATGTGCACACATCGACTGGGAGATTATGTCCTTCGTACTGTACGTATCCATTGTATCCAGCGTTCCTTCCTTCTCTGAGCACTCAGAACCTCCATCAACCCAGCATCTTGCAGGCAAAAAAAAAAAAAAAAAAACAAAAAACAAACAAAAAAAAACCCTCTGATACGGAGTGCTTGAGAGCTTGCTTGCAAGCCATGCTCGTCCGCTCCTGAAAAGACCATCTCCTAAAAGCCTCACATCCTCCTCCAAAAGCCAATAGCTGCCCTTAAACAGCAAGCTGAGGGAGAGCACACTGTGCGTCATCCTCTTGACCCATCCTCCCAACTGTCACTCAAACCAGCTTCTCTCACGTCACCTCTGGGACCTGCATTAAAATTTATCTATTACTCTTTATGTTATGTATGTGAGTATTTTGACTGCATGTTTGGTTGTGCACCATGTGCATACCTGATACCGAGACAGCCAGAAAAGGGACTTGCCCCTCCTGGCATGCTCAGCATGCTTTTTTATAGACCTGAGTACTAACTGTCCAGGATGGTACCACCCACAATGCGACAAACAAGTTGTTTGTATTCTAAAAGAAAAGTGGGGCAAATGTGCTTGCGCCAATCATAGGACTTTCATGTAAATTGAAGTAATCATGTCATAGACTTTCATGTGAAGGGAGGGGCGTTGGTGTCAGTTACAGGATTTCTGTTGGGTCCCTTTATGGAGTGCTGCCCCTCTAGCCTGGATTTAAAATGGCTGAAGGTCATCCAAAGTTCAATATGGCCCCCAACTTGGCCAGTGCAGGCTGTCTGGAGCGTATCTTCAGCTGTGGCTGTACAGGTCTGTCTACTGCAGCTGCTGGAGTGTCCTCAAAGTAATTGTAAAGTGTCCAAAAGAACTGCCTTGCAATGAGGGCAGTTTGGCTGGCTGCTTGCCTAACAGTCATGTAGTCAAAGCAGCTGGGGCACGAGGGAAGGGTGTGACAGCTGTTAGGGAATCACATCACTCCAGTCCCCAATGTGCTGGCCTGTTTAAAGGAGAAAATAAACACAGAAAGATGTGATTGTACTAAAAGCTTATCACTAATGTTAATGGCGACTTAGTGTTTCATGGCTTTCCCAACTCATTTCATTCCACTAGTGTTAGCCTGTCAGCAAACAGAAACAAGGACATCACAGGTCCTGCTGTAGCTGGGATCTGTGTCAATGTTTATGGCCTGAGTTACCACCAAAGACCTAGCAGATGGCCATGGCCTGGGCTGCTGCCCGAAGCCATGGAGACATCCATGTCCATGCTCTTGCTGGAGCCATACCTGGGTCTGTGGTCCTTTGACAACCAGGGTCCGTGTTGTATCTCAGACCCATGTTACCAGCAAAGGCCATGCGGATGTCCCTGGTCTGTACTGCCGGCTGAGATACTGTGCTGAGCTAGCTCTGCCTCTCACAAGCCACCATACTTGGGAGAGTGAGCCCTGCAGCTCGTCTGGGCAGCACAGTAGAGTTAGTCCTCAGGTGTAGGAGCAGGTGAGCCAGCCCTGAGGTCACAAGGGCAGGAGAGTTAACCCTGCCCCTTACAGGCTGTTGCATTGCGTGAGCTAACTCTCCAGAGTGCTGGAGAGCTCATCCTGGTGGTCCAGACACAGGAGAGCTGGCAGGCTGACCAACTTAGCTACCTCCCAGACTCAGATCCAGAGCTTTGATTTGGTTCAAACTAGTATCTATCGTATCTATGAACTGCTGAGGAGTGAAAGCTGCAGGGTCTCTGTGACACAGGGCAACAACAGAATATCCAAGACACATCCTGATGAAGATCCAGTGTTGATAGACTAGCAGAAACCAGAGGCCTTGAAACAGACCAATGACTCATTGCAGTGAACGTTTGTAAGTAATGATGTGGGGACAAAAGGGTATAGCCTGTCTTACACTGTCACAGTACAGCTTCCACGACAAGACGTTTTTATATGTGGTTTTTTAAAAATTATACCTTATTTTATTTTTATTTTATTTTTGGGTGGGGAGGTTGCAAGGGTGGAGGGCCGATATGAAGGGACAGAGCGATGAGTGGGATTGGGGTGCATGATGTGAAATTCACAAAGAATCAATAAAAAAATTTTAAAAAAAAGTCCAGGCCAGTCTCTTCTGAGACTCAAGGCAATCTCTTAATGTGTAACTTCCTATAAAACTAAAAAGGAAATGACATACTTTCACAGTATAATGGCACAGAATATTCCAAAGAAGAGAGGTGAGGATTTAGTGAGGAAATTCCCCATGGTCTACAACAGTTTCCGTGACAGTCTGCTGTCACATTTCCCAGCTGTGGTGTTGATGAACTCTTACCCCTCCCAAGCAGCGCGCCTAAATAAACCCTTCCTAATATGAGTTGCCTCAGTCATGGTGCTTTTTCTCAGCAATAGAATCTATCCCAAGCAGTAGTACTTAGCCATGTTCTCTACATGGGGTTAGTTTTAGGATCATAAAGGACACAAGAGTTAAGGGGTTACCAACTTAGATAAGGACAAGGGAGTCATAGGCAGAGTCATAGTAACTTGTCCCCTGACCCTTCACCCAGCTGATACCCGGTTCTGATGATATCTGTATTCCCCCTGAACACCCACACTCCAGTGTCATTCCCTTCCCCACATCCTGCCTTTCTGTGTTTATAACCCCTGTGTGAATTAATTACGATTTGAGAAAAAAAATAAAAATTAGAGGCAAAAAAAAGAAAAAAAAATTAAAAATAAATAAAAATTCATGTATCAGGTACACACTCTAATTTCAAATTATTTAAACAAATTTCATAGCATGTTTAGAAATCCAAAAATTTCTGCCAATCCTACATTAAAATACCTTGGTTATTTTTCATCACACAGACTATCACACATTTAAAATATCACTACTTAACAACATGCTTATGCATGATTACATACAATATTTTAAGAAATCTGTGGTTGTTATTTCAGTTTTGATCCGTGTCAATTTTATTTATGGCAAATAAAATCCTGAAATAATTTAGAAAAAAAAGAGTTAAGGGGTTGTGACATCTTCCCCCAAGGTTTTAGAGAGCCACTGAAGCCAGGCAGCACGTGACAGGGGAGTCCATATGTGAAAGCCCTAAGAGGGGGCTCTAGGAAGCCATTGCATGGAACTATGGATGTGAAGCCTGGGGGGTGTTGGAGACTCCAAGGATCTCGAGATGCCAGCCTGTAAGTCATCTGCCAAGGAGAGTGACAATAGGGAGAGGGACTGTCCCCTGCCTCTCCCAAAATAGAAATATGCAACAGGAAGCAAAGTTGGAAGAGTGGATCCATCTAAGGCCTTCACCATCAGACATAAAGCTACAGGATTTAATGTTTGCTCTACTCGGTTTCAGTCTTGCTTTGGTCCATGGAAACTGGAGCACCAAGCAGAGCGTTCACATCTAAAACCACAAGTAGGTTTAAGATGCTCCACAGGCATTAGGGAAAAGACAAGAGCCACTCTTGTAAGTCTCTTCTGAGACTTACGGCAATCTCTTAACTCTAATCTCCTATAAAATCAAAATTAAAAAAAAAAAAGGAGATCACATACTCCCAACATACAATGGCAAAAGATATACATTACCATTTTATTAAGGAGGAAAGGAAACATAGGAAGGAAGGGAAGCATAGTGAGGTAATACTGTACCAATAAAAGCCAAAAACCAGTTGGGGAAACACCAGACTCTGCATCTCCATGTCAGACGTCCCATTGCTTTTCCTATCTCCAATTCCTTCATCCTTTGTTGACTGCAACACACTTCTTTCTCTTGGGCTGGTTTCCATCTCTGTTGGCAGCTTTCCTCAGCAGGTATCCCATGACTCTGGCATCATCAACATCTTGGGGTTTCCAAGGAAATCCAGGCTTCACCTTCACAGTTTCACACAGTGGCATCTCTGGACCTCCATGCAGGGACATCCCTGACACACACTTGGCCACACCTGGCCTCAATAGCTTTCCTTAGTTGCTGAGGGAGATTCCATAACCCCTTTCTTCTATTCTTGACTCTAAATCCAGAACCATGTGGCCAAAGCTGCTAAGCTCTGTGGCTTGCTGGAGCTGGAATATGGCTCCTTGTTCAATTACATCTTCATCAGCTTTCTGGTTTTGATGGTTTTCTTAACTGCAAAAGTTTGGCTGTCTTGGAATTCACTCTGTAGACCACCAGGCTGTCCTTGAACTTAGAGATTCACTAGCCTCTGCCTTCTGAGTACTAGGATTAAAGGCATCATGTACTACCACACCTGGATCTCTAAACTGTTCTTTAATTCCATTTCACAAGGTGGAAGTTTAGCTGGGTGTGGTCTTGCCCTGAGATCACCACTCCCTTTATTCCACTTAACATCAGGCTTTTTTTTTTAATTCATTTATTTATTTTATATATGTGAGTATACTGTAGCTGTCTTCAGACACACCAAAAGAGGGCATTGGATCCCATTATAGATGACTGTGAGCCACTACATGGTGGCCATCTCCCCAGCCCCCAACATCAGGCTTTTCTTTAATCTGTTTATCTCCGTAACAGAGGATTTAGCTCCATTACACTTCCTGGTATCCATTTTCTCCTCAAATTGCACATTTTGTATTTTCTCTTGTTTAGCTTGCTCCGTTTCATTGTAGATCTTCATAAGAATAAGCACTAATAATCACAGGACAGAGTCAATGCCAGGCTGTTCTGAGTTTTCTTTTGCCAACAGAGTTAATCCACAACTCTTCAATTTAGCCACAGTTAGACTTTTCAGGGCAAAAAGCAGCCAGATCGTTAGCCAAACATCACAAAAACAGTTTCTAGGCCATATATTAACACTCCTCTCCTCTGAGACCTCTTGAGCTAGGACCCCACAATTCAAATCACTCTCAGCACCACCGTCTTCCATGTTACTATTAGTACGGTCCATTAAGCCCCACTTAAAGCATTCAACTGCTTTTCTCATCCAAAGTCTAAAAGTCCACTTTCCTCCAAAGAAAAGCACGGCCAGGCCTATTAGAGCAAAACCTCAGTTGCTGGTACCAACTTCTGTCTTAGTTAGGGTTTCTACTGCTGTGAAGAACATTCCATGACCATGGCAACTCTTATAAAAAAAAAAAAAGAAGGAAAGAAAGAGAGAGAGAGAGAGAGAGAGAGAGAGAGAGAGAGAGAGAGAGAGAGAGCAAAAACGAAAACAAAACAAAAAACAGTTTCAGAAGTTTATGAATTATCGTCCTGGCAGGAAGCATGGCAGCATGAAGACAGACACCGTGCTACATCCTGATCCACAGACAGCTGGAAAAGAACTGTGTGCCACTGAGCTTGGGCTTAAGCATCTGAGAAGCCCACCTCAAGTGACACACTTCCTCCAGCAAGGCCATACCAACTCTAACAAGACCACACCTCCTAACAGTGTCATTCCCCAAGCATTCAAACGCATGAGTCTATGGGGGCCAAACCTACTCAAACCACCACTCAAGGGCACACCTCCTAAGCCTCTCCAAAGTGTTTCACCACCCAGGGAACAGAAATGCAAATGCCTGAGAATATGTGAGACAAGAACCATATCATTTAAGCCACCATGGAGAAAAGGGACTTTATTTGTTTATATATCCTGATCACAGTCTATCATGAAGGAAAATCAGGGAAAGAACTCAAGTAGGGACCTACAGGCAGGAGCTGAAGCTGAGACCATGGAGGAATGACGCTTACTGACTTTCTTAGTCTGCTTTCTTATACAATCCAGGACCCTTGTCAAACAGCACTGTCAACAACAGGCTAAACCCTCCCAAAACAATCACTAATCAACAGAATGCTTCACAGACTTGCCTACAGGCCAATCTCATGGAAATATTTTCTCCATTGAAGACTTCTTTTTCCAGATGACCCTGGACTGTGTCGAGTTGACAAAAATCTAATCAGCATAATGTGAAATTAACAAATGTTATACATTATATCAACAGAATGATAGACAAAAACCAAATGATCATCGCAATAAAGAAAAAAACTATTTGATAAAATTCAATTTATCTGTGTGATAAAAAGCCCTGAAAAATATTATATATAGAAAGATTGTACAACATAGAGAAGACTATTAAAAATTTAGCTAACAGCAAAAGAATGGTAAAAATCTCATGGATTTTCTCTAAGACTGGAAACAAAACAAGAGTGTGTATACTCAGTATTCTTATTTATGAATACTAGAAGCCCTGGAAGGTCATGAGAAAGAAATGAAAAGTATTCAACTTGGAAAATTTGGTAGTTTGGGAAAAAAAATGGCCTCCATAGGTTTGTAGGGAGTAGCACTACTAAAAGGTATGACACTGTTAGAGTAGGTGTTGCTTTGCTGGAGTGGTTGTGGCCTAGTTGGAGCAAGTGTGTCACTGGGGCAAGCTTTGAGGTTTCAGATGCTCAAGGCACACCCTATGGGGCAATCTCTTCCTGCTGCCTACAGATCCAGATGTAGAATTCTCAGTTACCTTTCCTGATCCATGCATGCCACCATGTTTCCCAACATGACGATAAACCTCTAAACTGTAAGCCAGCCCCAGTTAAATGTTTTCTTGTAGAAGAGTTGTCATGGTCATAGTGTCTCTTCACAGCAATAGAAACCCTAAGACAAAAAGGAAGGACTAAAATTATCCGTGTTTGTAAATAACATGATTTTATACTTAAAACAGTAATGTGTGAATACTAACTATGCCATCAAAACAGATGTTAAAGTTCATAAACACATTTAGTAAACTTACACAATAAAAGTCAGTATACAAAACACAAAAATGTCTTCCTTTTATCATATTGTTTATGTTCTGTGGCTTCCTTCTGGTTGGTCTTGCCCAAAGTCTAGCGTCTCAATTTCTTTTCAAGCTGACAAATACTTTCATTTTATTTTATTTTGTTTATTATGAAAGTGTGTGTGGTGATCTAGTGAGGAGCGTATCCTGTGCATGTCACAGGACTGTTCTACAGAAGTGGTTCTTTCCTTCTACCTTTAAATGGGTACAGGAGATGGGACTCAGGTCACCAGGCTTGCATGTCAGGTAGCCCACAGTCTCTCTGCAAAAGTAGAAGAAGGAGGAGGAGGAGGAGGAGGAGGAGGAGGAGG
>NW_021604608.1:18822599-18823745 GCF_004785775.1 Grammomys surdaster
TCTCCCCTCTCCCCTCTCCCCTCTCTCTCCTCTCCCCTCCTCTCTCCCTCTCTCTCTCTCTCTCTCTCTCTCTCTCTCTCTCTCTCTCTCTCTCCTGTAGCTGTTATCTTAGTACACCTTAGTACACCAACAATGCTACAGTGCTGTTTCTGCCTGCCTGGAGTCATGCTTCAGTCATGACTCACCCTCAGAACTCCTTAGCCCAATAACTCTTCTGTAAGTCGTCTTGGTCATGGTGTCTTAGCAGAGTAATAGAAAAGTAACTAAGATACCCTCATACATATAAAATAAACAAATCTTTGAATAAATTGAAAAAAATTTAAAGAACACCCCAAAGGTTTAGTGTACATGAGTTCAATACCAGCCCTCGGGAGGCAGAGGCAGGTGGACTTTTTTTTTTTTTTTTTTTTTTGGGTTTTTCGAGACAGGGTTTCTCTGTGTAGCCCTAGCTGTCCTGGAACTCACTCTGTAGACCAGGCTGGCCTCGAACTCAGAAATCCGCCTGCCTCTGCCTCCTAAGTGCTGGGACTAAAGGCGTGCGCCACCACTGCCTGGCAGCAGGTGGACTTCTATGAGTTCTAAGTCAGCCTGATCTATGTACTGAGTCACAAGCCAGCCAGGGTACACAGTGAATCCAGAAGAAAGAAGAAGAATAGAACACTAGACCTACGTTTTTTTTTTTTTTTGGTTTTCCGAGACAGGGTTTCTCTGTGTAGCCCTGGCTGTCCTGGAACTCACTCTGTAGACCAGGCTGGCCTCGAACTCAGAAATCCACCTGCCTCTGCCTCCCAAGTGCTGGGATTAAAGGTGTGCGCCACCACCGCCCGGCGTATTTTTTTTTACATGCATGCATAATTAAAATCACAGCCTAAACTTTCCGCTTCAAAGTGGGCATCAGTGAAAACAGGAGAAAGGGATTAACAGAGAAGGAAAGAAAATGAGAGTTCTCTAACTCAGCGTGGGCCTCATCTGTCTATCCCCACACATCCTAGTCCTATGTAGGAAAAAAGAAACCTAAAAACTAGTCCAGAAAGCATTAGAAAAGCATTTATTTGGTCCTGTCTCTTGCCAGGTTCCTGATCTTGTCAGCCACTTTCCTCCGCTAGCCTGAAACTCTGGGACATCCTCAAGCCAGCCTAAGTTTGC
>NW_021604608.1:18823755-18824846 GCF_004785775.1 Grammomys surdaster
CCGCTAGCCTGAAACTCTGGGACATCCTCAAGCCAGCCTAAGTTTGCCGCTCTCTTTCTCAGTAAGCAAAAGCTTTCAACCTTACTCATCAGGACTCACTTTTTATAAACATCAAATGGTTGAGCAAAGGGCTGAGCTGGATATTTGGAATGAGAAAGGAGTGTTCTGGCTGGTTTCTTTTTGATGCCTCTTCCCTTGTAAGGAATAGAGTGACCGGGTGGCTGTATGTGAACTTTAATGAGACCAAGTTGAATATGCTTCCCAGTCTTACTTGCCAGGCATTGCAAAAATCATCACTGATTTTTTTAAACAAGAATTCAGTACATGACGGGACAGGTCAACTGGGATTAACTTGGAGATTTTCTTGCTCAGTTTCAGTAGGACTCCAGAAGGAGGACAACTTTACTGGGAGGGGTGGAGGGAAGGAGAGCTGGGCTGGCAGCCTCAGTGGCAGTCTCAGAAACACAGTTTAGTTAAGTCAGGAGCAGGTCCAGGCTCTGTGCTGCCTTGTGCTGCCCACCCTGAGGTACCAGACCATGTATGGGGTACGAGGATTAATAAATACTACACCAAAGTCAATGCAAAGGCATTTACAACCATCAACATTCATTTCAACTGTGAAAAGAAACCCCAAATAACCTGCACATTTCAAGGGAGTAGGTATGCTAAATATAGAAATATGGAGAGTCTCTTAAGGAACTACCAGATTATACATACCTTGCTGGTTGATCACTCTGTGTGTGTGTGTGTGTGTGTGTGTGTGTGTGTGTGTGTGAGAGAGAGAGAGAGAGAGAGAGAGAGAGAGAGAGAGAGAGGGAGGGACGGCGGGACGGCGGGGGGGGAGAAGGGGGAGAGAGGGAGAGAAATACAGAGAAAGAGAGAGACAGAGAGACAGAAAGACAAAGAGCAACAGAGAGTTGAATAAAGGTTTCTCTTTACACTCCTGGCTATCCTGGAACTCACTATATACACCAAGTTGTCTTTTAACTCACAGAAATCTGCCTGTCAATTTTGTGGAACAAAGATCAGGTTGACCTTTTTTCCCCTTTCCTTTCCTTTCCTTTCCTTTCCTTTCCTTTCCTTTCCTTTCC
>NW_021604608.1:18824946-18827446 GCF_004785775.1 Grammomys surdaster
GGGGTCAACATTTGAAATGTAAATAAATAACATAAAAAAAAGAAAAAAAAGAAAACGTGTTCTCAAGAAAAATTACTTGTAGTTGTAATAGCCAATGTTAATTGACCTAATGTAGCATTACTTGGGAAGTAAGTTTCACTGAGAAATTATCTAGATTAGGTTGACTAATGGGTGTGTCTTTGGAGAATTATCTTGATCACATTACTTGAAACAGGATGATTCACCCACAGTGGGTGGTAACTCATTCAAGATAGAGGATCCTGGACAGTAGGAGTGGAGAAAGGGAACACTCTCATGCATGAATTCACTGCTCTCTGACCCTGAATATGGATGTGATGGTACCAGTTCCCTCAAACTTCATTCACAATGACTTTACTGCTATGATGAACTCTAAAATGCAACTCTGAGCCAAAGAAACTCTTCCTCTCCTAAGGTGATTTTAACAGAGTATTTTTCAAAACAGGAAAAGAAACTGAAACATAGAGAAAACACTTGTATTTCTTTTCTTTTCTTTTCCTTTCCTTTTCCCTTCCCTTCCTTTCCCTTCCCTTTCCTTTTTCCTTTCCTTTCTTTTGTTCTCTCTCTCTCTCTCTCTCTCTCTCTTTCTTTTCTTTTTTTCTTGCTTTCTTTGCCTGCATAGTCTTTGTATCTCAAGATCATGGTTTGTGTCACGTTGCTTTTTTGAGCAGCAGGGGAGGTAACACAGCATCTTGCTATGTAGCTCAACCCAGCACCCTAATGCCATTCTTCTGCCTCAGCCTCCTAGAGTGCTGGGATTTGTGGTTATGAGTCATCACTCCAGGATAATCATAATATTTCTTGGAGAATAGAAAAACAAGTTGTCTTTCCTCTAATTTAGGTAATTACCATTTCTTTAAAATATTTACTCATCTATCTGTCTGTCTGTCTGTCTATCTTCAATCTATCTATATATCTATCTTTCTATTATCCATGCATATCTCTCATCTATTGATTTTCTTTCTATATATAATTTATCTATCTTCTATCTATCATCTATCGATCTATCTATCGATCTATCTATCTACCTACCTATTGAGTGTAGGGACTGTGGTTCCTGGCTCTGCCCGTGTATGGAGAAGTCAGAGGACAACATTAGGGAGTCGTTTCTCTCTATCTACCATGAAAGTCTTGGAGCTTGAACACAGGTTATCTATCTTGGCAGCAAATGCCTTTACCTCTTGAGCCACCTCACTAGCCCTAAAATTTCTTCTTTACTATTAGCCATTAGATAATTCAGTGTTTGGCATCATATATAAGTAGATGCTTTGTAGAACTACTGTAGGTTTATACTTGGTTTCTGTAGAAATTGTGATAAAATCTACTTTTTATGATTCTGTCAAAAGGAAGTATATAGGGCTGGAAAGATGATTTATCCTAGTAAAGGCACTTGTCACCAAGTATGACAACCTGAGATCAATCTCAGGGACCCATATGGTATAGCAAACTATCCTTTGACTTCTACATGAGCACTATGGCGTACACACTCTTACACTAAATAGATAGATAGATAGATAGATAGATAGATAGATAGATAGATAGATAGATACATGTAAAATAAAATGCATAACTGGTTTATGCATAATTGCTCTTGTTGCATTACTTTACTGAGTAAATTCTCAGCAGGAAAGGACTTCTATTTGGTCCAGAGCTGATGACAAATGCCCTGCTTATGATTTTATGCCCCTGATGACTGCAGATGTTATGAATGGGCTAGCCTCTGACCCTGCACACTTCCAACCTTGTTTCTTTTTTATTGGTATATCTGGGCCAGGTGCAACAGGATGTTTGTTGATTTGTTTTTAAATGAATTAGTTAATGAATTAAAATATTTATATATATCCTCTCCAGCCCTCACATCTCTTTTTAATGGAAAGAGTTTATTTGAGTGCCCATCCTTAAAAAAAAAAAATCACTGGTAAAAAGAGAGGGAAAAATGATAAAAGGAAGGAATATAAATCAAACAAGAGTACATAATTGATCAGTTACCTCTGTGGATGATGAATTGGGAACAAATTTAAACACACAAGGAATTCCAACGCAAGCACATCCCCACAATAATAGTTCCGTGTATGGTCCCTAGTTACCTAACATAGTTATTAGGATTTCTGAGTACTTTTACTCTGAAATTTCATACTCTCAGGATGGACTCTTATTGTGACACAACTCTAGGTCCTTCATCTTCCTCTCTAGTCAGGTGCAAGCAGCAGAGGGAGTGTGTGTGTGTGTGTGGGGGGGGGGGGTGATAAAAGGATTCTTGGCTATGTTTCCACTCTGGGATGAACTGACAAAACACCCTGGAAATGACACAAAACATGTGACTAAAGCCTACTTAGCTCAAACGAAATGACATTTCCTAGTTAATATTCCTCTAGGTGAATCCTGCAAAAGTGCCTACAGCTGCTCCAGGCCTATTAACAGGAAGGGGAGTCAGAGAGGAAAAAGCAGGTAGTTAGAATAGCATTAAGTGTTCATGCACAAG
>NW_021604608.1:18828458-18853217 GCF_004785775.1 Grammomys surdaster
AGAGAGAGAGAGAGAGAGAGAGAGAGAGAGAGAGAGAGAGAGAGAGAGAGAGAGAGAGAGAGATCTGCCTTCCTTGGCCTTCTAATTGCTAGTATAAGAGATGTCTCCCACCCTGCCCTGCTACATATGGCATTCTTAAAGCAATATGGGGGCCAAAGAGTAAGAAATGGCTTAGCAGTAAAGAGCGATTGCTGCTTGCAGAGGACCTGAGTTCAGTTCCTAGCACCCACAAGAGACAGTTTCCAACCTCCTATAACTCTAGCTCCAGGGGATCCAAATTCCTTCTCTGAGCTTCAAGGTGATTTGCACATATGTGCACTGTGCACAAATGCACACATATACACATAAAAACAATTTTTTCAATCACACACAAAACTCAAAAACGACCCTTTTCATGAAGTCTGTATCTGCCACCTCAGTTTTTAAGGACAGAACAGGTGACCTTCGTTCACACATTCATCTTGTCCTTTTGAGTTGTACGCGTACCCGATGATCCAACCTCTCTGCCTAGACTGGCTCATAGTTAGCTGATAGAATTATCAGGATTAAGAGAAGTGGTGATTCTAAAATGCTACACGGTACATTGCTCAATATATTATAGTTATTTTCACTATTTTACCCATTATGGTTTTAGAATAGACAAAGACATGCAAATGATAAAAATGAAAGCAGTGGGCTAGGGGTGGTTGCTGTGTCTGAATTGGCCATGGCAGGGGTGGCATGACATGCTTCCCACCCCTAGAACAGAGCCAGCAGGGTGTGGGCCTCCATGATGGTTGTTGTGGGTGCAGAAAGCTTTTGGGGCTTCAGGCAGGAATCTGACAGTGGCCATGACAAAGAAGTTATTTCAGGCAGGAATCTAAATCTTAGGCTAGAACAAAGAAGTCAGCTTCAGGCATGAATATGACTTTGGGCTAGAACAAAGAAGTAGGCTCAGATATTTTGGTCAAACTGATAAGCCCTTAGAAACAGTGATCATGGGAGTGATCATGGGATTTTGTTTATTGCCTTGTTTGTTCTTTGACTATTTGTGTTTGTTGTCTTGCTTGTTCCTTGACTATTTGCATCTATTGTATTGCTAGTTCTTCAACATAGAACTGACCTTAATACTTGCATGTAATTAAAATGGTATAAAAAGTAGATTGGGGAAAAAATAAATCTGCCTTCATTCTCAGGACTGACTGGGGCCATGATACAGTGTTGTCTAATCATCTTTTTTCTTTTCAATCCTCGCTCCTGCGCTAGAGAACCTGTTGACTGACTGGGCTGGCCCGATCATGGGGTTCTGAGGCTCAGTCAGGGTTTGTATTCCTGCACAAAACATCATGACCAAGAAGCAAGTTGGAGAGGAAAGGGTTTATTCAGCTTACACCTCCACATTGGTGTTCATCACCAAAGGAAGTCAGGACAGGAACTCACACAGGGCAGGAACTTGGAAGCAGGAACTGATGATGCAGGGGCCATGGAGGAATACTGCTTGCTGGATTGCTTTCCCTGACTTGCTCAGCTTGCTTTCTTATAGAACCCAGGACTACCAGCCCAGGAATGGCACCACCCACAATGAGCCCTCCCACCCTTGATCATTAATTGAGAAAATGCCTTACAGCTGGATCTCATGGAGGCATTTCCTCAAGGGAGGCTCCTTTCTGTGATAACTCTAGCTTGTGTTAAGTTGACATACAACCAGCCAGTACAAGCTTGTGTGTGTGTGTGTGTGTGTGTGTGTGTGTGTGTGTGTGTGTATTTTACTTTATGTTTCTCCTTTGGGGAAATGTCCTCACTGCCAAGGTCAATGACTCCATGATAATCAAAGACAACATGAGTCCAGGAGGTGAGGCTGTGTCTATGTCCTTAGCAAAAATGGTAAATGCTGAGACCTCCAGGTCAACCCTTAAGGCTGTGGGAAAGAACTCTGAAAACGTGAGTTCAAAAATATATAATTTCTCAACTATGCAAAATACAAGGATGCAATATGAATTGCATAGGGAATGTCACGGGTCTAAAGGAACAGAGGTGGTCACACTACGAGCCAGCTTGTCAGAAAGATTCTAAAGAAGGAGATAAAGATATTTAGGGAGCAGTAATCTAAGGGCAAGATCCCATCCAGCTAAGTGTTTATTTGAATTTACAAAGGCAGGCAGATCCCTGAGTTCAAAAGGTCAGCCTACCACAGAGGAAGTTTAGGTCCAGGCCCAGGCATAATAGGAATGGTAATTTCAGGGCAGAGTCCCACACAGCTAACTTATTGTCTGTGCTTAAAAAAGGCAGGCATATCTCTGAATTCTTTTGCAATGTTAGAAAATAAATGCTTGTTGTCTTTTTCTAAGAATCAAGGGACTGGGGTCATGGAATGCTGATTGTGGGATGGTCAAGAAGAAACCTGGAGTAACTGACTGAATTGATATGTAAATAAAAGACTGGGCTGTTTGTCTGTATGAGGTGAGCTAGCAGAGAAGGATAGCATGATAAATTCTTTTAGAGGTTTTTGTGGGTTTTTTGCTTTTTGTTTCCTAGAGTTGAGCTGACTGGAGATCTCTGGAGAACAAACTCAGCTCTTTTAGAAGAAAAATTTAACAGGATTTCTGATTTTGGTCAGAAAATCCAAGGAGAGGGAACACAACTCTTCTAGGATTTTTCATAGCTTTTTTAGAATTTTTTTTTAACAGAGTTTCTGACGTTGCTTGAAAATCCCAAGAATTATTTAGAGAGCTAACACAGATCTTCTAGAATGTTTTCTAGCAGCTATCCAGAGGGAACACCGTTTTGAGAGCTAACAGCTCTTTTAGAATTTTTTTCTAGAATTTTATCTGATTTTGATAGGAAAACCCAAGAATTACTTTTAGACTTTTTCTAACCAGATTTTTGACTTGGTGGGAAAAGACAAGATTTTTTTTTTCCTAGAAGCTTTTCTGACTTTGATCAGAAAACCCATGAGCTATCCAAAGAGCATTTAGAATTATTTCTAGTAAGAGAGAGTTGTCTCAAACAGAGAGAGCTGTCTCTAGCAGACTGTAGAGCCAAGAGCTATCTACAGAGAGCTGTCTAGGGAGCCATCTTGAGCAGAGACAGGTCATCAGCTTGTGCCACACAATTTGATTTCAAGTCAGTCTTTTTGCTGCTCTCAGACACCCCTTCTCCAAGACAAGGCTGATCCTTGGCAGGTGGCTGGAGAAAATATTTAGCCATTAAGACTGCTTCCTGCTCCCCACAGGATCTGAGTTTGATTCGTAACACCAGTGTTGGACAGCTCACAACTATCTGCAACTCTGCAGGCACCTGCACTCACCTGCACACACCCCTACAGGGATACACATATATACATAACAACAAGTAAAAGTAAATCTGTGCAAAAATATTTTAAAGAAGGTGAATAAGAGAGTGGCTGTTTAAAAAAAAAAGACATTTTCAAGCACTTTTGAGGTTTTTTTTTGTTTCCAGATTTATTTGTGCATTTTATGTATATGAGTGCTCTGTTTTCATGCACACCAGAGAGGCAAGCAGATCCCATTATAGATGGTTGAGAGCCACCACGTTGCTGCTGAGAATTAAACTCAGGACCTCTGGAAGAGCAGTCAGTGCTCTTAACCACTAACTCTTTTTTTTTTTTTTTGTATTCCCCAAACACTTGTAATAGAAAGACCAATAGGCCTTTCAGAAAGCCTTGACACCGTTTATAAAAATTTATTTCTAAGGTCTTGCTGAAAACTGAGCCAAACCAACTGACTAGGCAGGACCTATTAGGTTCTCCTGATGAAATCCAATCCACTCCAGAGAGGAAAGGTAGCAGACCCAGACTTTGTGGTTTAAGCCAATCCATTCTTCCTAGGCTATAGATACAAGACAAGCCTTAGAACACATTGCTAAGGGTGTGGTAGACATAGTGATGTGTTGATTTGGCTACCTTGGTTCACCCTTCCTTCCTCCTTCCTTCCTTCCTTCTTTCCTTCCTTTTTTTTGTTTTTTTGTTTGTTTGTTTTTTGTTTTTTGGTTATAGACAAGGTTTTACTATGTAATTTTGGCTAGCCTGGAACTTGCTATGTAGACCAGGTTGGCCCAGAACTCAAAGAGATCCATCTGATTCTGCCTCTGGAGTGATTGGATTGAATATATTATTCACTCGGCCTGGCCTTTCTAACTTCTTCTTAATACATCTTTATATAGCAATCAAAAATCTCTTTCCTTTTGCCCCTTTAGGTTCTTGGTTGGCAGTTGTGGTTGTTTAAATGAGAATGGCCCCCACATACTTATTTGTTTGATGTTTGAGTCTCAGCTAGTGGAACTGTTTGAGAGGTATGTTCTTGGAGGAATTGTGTCACTTGGGGACTGGCTTTGAGGTTTCAAACACTCTCTCTCTCTCTCTCTCTCTCTCTCTCTCTCTCTCTCTCTGCCTTGTGCTTGTAGATTAAGATGATGTGAACGCTCAGCTATCACTCCAGCATCATGCCTGCTAGCCTGCTTACTGACAAGTTCCCTGACATGATAGCCATGGACTGTAATACTCTGAAACTGTAAGCCCCAAAGTGAACAGTTTCCTTTATAAGTTGCCTTGGTCCTTGTGTTTTATCACAGCAATAGAATATTAACTAAGACGGAAGTTGGTAACAAGGAATAAGATATTCCTGTGATAGATCTGGAGTCATCAACCTTGCTGGCAAACACTTTACCCAACTCACCATCTTGCTGGATCTATCTTTTAAAAGATACATGTATCTTTTAAGAGAAAATAGAACCAGGACATAGCTCAGTTGGTAGGATGCTGACCAACATATTCAAAGAAAGAGATTCCAGCCTCAGCACTGCAAGGTGGGAGGAAAAAAAGCAATAAATTTCAGCAAAGGGAAAGGACAAAACTAGGGTAACAATTGTGGGAAGACAAATAAAAAGATTAATGGATAGGATGAACAAGCCAGGAAAACTCATCACACGGAGTCTTCCGGGGCCACCTCTGATAAGTTTCTATGGCTATTGGTGATCACAGCACAGATATATGTCATGCTATTACCAAAACAAGTAGCAAGGGTGGCTTGCCTTGCATCTGCTTTTTCCTATTAAGCTTTCACTCAGATAGTGTAGCAGTACTCAACTAATGCTACTCATATCGTCCTGGTGGCGGAGGCGGCAGCACTCCTCTCTACCTGCCCTAAGATTCTGGGTTCTCAAATGAAAGACACACACATGCAGCCTTTTATTGTAATATGCCTTAAACAGCTCAATGGCTGGGCCACTTCCAAACCTCCAGGTGGCTAACACACTCCCCTCCGATATTCCTGAGTTATTACTTACTAAATCCCATATTCCATCTTGGCTGCTCTGGACTCAGACCAGCAGCTCTCTTGGGCTGTGTTCCCCAGCTCCGACGTGATGGCTATGTTCTCAGTCCTGCACCTATCAGGCCTGGCCTCTGCTCCTTTCCTGGCGTGGCAGCTCTTGGGCCTGCCCCTTCTTCAGTCCTTTGCCTGGGAATCCTCAAGTCCCACCTCTGACTCCTTGCCCAGCCATTGGCTGCCAGCAACCTTATTTACCAATCAAAACCAACTGGGGGAGGGCAGGATCCTTCAGTGTCTTAAGTGCAAATGTGTAGATTCTTGTGCAATTTGGGGTCCAAAATTAGCATAATACATGCAGCATTAGACCAAATCCACGACAGGGTAATCCTTACACCAAAGTTGCACATTTGAGGTGCCACATTCTCCTGTCCTTTCCCTTTTCATGTTCTTAACATTGCCAAAACATCCCCATTTTTACTGGAAAAGGATAAGGTAGTGAACGTGCTTAGTGGAAAGTCCAGCATCCTTCTAATTCATTGCTTCTTAAACTGTAAGACTCTGACTAGCCTTAGCTACCAGGACCCCCCCTCCCCCAATCAACCACGCTGAGCCGGAGATCGATGCAAAAGCAAGAGAAGTTTATTGTTCCAGCATGCTGGGGTCATCCTGCATCCGAAAGGAGAGGCAATGACCTCGGGAAGCCTGTTCAGCCAGTTTTTGTAGTTTTCAGGGGTAGAATAGAGCAACAGCCACTAGGTACAATGTGATTTGCAGAACAGTGTGACTTTTAAACTGATTGGTCCTTAGGTTGGTCCGCTCTGAGGAATGTGCTCTGGGCTTCCCTTATCTGCTAGTGGTCAATGGTTGGCCCCCTTGTGGTTTTCCTGAGGAATGTAATTCAGTCTCTCCCTTTCAGAAGGGAGGGGCATCTGTATGTTTTACAATTTCTCTATTCCAGGGGGTAAGGGGTGCCTACCTGCTGTAAGGACTTCTCCCTTCTGGGAAGGGAGGGGACCTGGCGGAATAGCTGACCTCTTTAAAACTGTAGTGTGATCCCACGTGGGGTGGTGTGACTGGATGTGGGGATGTGAATAAAAGGCTTTTGAATGTTCAAGGACCAAAAACTTAACAGAAAATCAAACACACAGTGAACCTGACCTGTCCCTGGCTCCCCTTGCCTTTGTTGCCACCTGTGACTGCACTGAAGCCTTGGCTCTGAGCATACACTGTGTGTGCGGTGCACTGTCGCTACAGTATAGCCACACATGGCTGGTGAGCAGACACTGAAACAGCTTGGCTTAGAGTGAAGACTGCTGTATGTTATGTATATTAGGACTTGCACTATTTTAACTGTGTATATGAAGATGTCTGTGCTTATGGAAACATAAAAGTTTAATTACAGAAAGCAACGACTCTTAAAAATATAAATGTATGTATATATCTATAGCTATATCTATATCTATATCTACATATATATATATATATATATATATTTACTATCATTCCTCAGTAAGTATCAAGCTAGTATTAGAATGTTTGGCTTTACACACACACACACACACACACACACACAATACATGTATATATTATGTGTGTGTGTGTATGTATATAATTGGGTTTAGTATGGTGGCTCATGCCTTTGATCCCAGGACTTGAAAGGCAGAAACAGGAGGATCCTGGTGAGTTTAAGGTGGTTTGAATGAAAATAACCCACCATGAGCTCATAGGAAATAACACTATTTGGAGATGTGGTCTTGTTGGAAGAAATATTGCACTGGTGGTTGGCTTTAAGGTTTCAAATGCTCAAGTCAGGCCCAGTGTCTGTCTGTCTCTCTCTCTCTCTCTCTCTCTCTCTCTCTCTCTCTCTCTCTCTTCCTGCTGACTGTTGATCCAAATGTTGAACTCTCAACTACCCACCTCTAGTACCATGTCTGCCTTTGTGTTGCCATGTTTTCCACTATGACAATAATAGACAATCTTTGAACTGTAGGCCAACACCAATTACATGTTTTCCTTTATAACAGTTACTATGGTTGTGGCATCTCTTTACAGCAATAGAAACACTAAGATATCTACATAATGAGTTTCAGCTCACCAAGGGGCTATACAGTGAATCCCTATCTACAATAGACTACCTACCAACCTACCTACCTCCTACTTACCTTCCTACCTACCTAATTAACTAATTAACTAACTAAGGGAACTTCACATTGGTGTGGGGGTGGAATGGGATGTGTGGCTGTGTATGTATGGGTGGTAGGTGAGCATGCTTGTGCCACTAGCACATTCTGGGTCAGAGAACAACTTACAGACACCAGTTTTCTTCTTCTACCATGTGTGTTCAGAGGATTTAGCTCAGGCAGTCAGACACTGAGGCATCTCACTGGGCCAAAGCATTTGATTTTTAAAATTGCCGTTTGAATCCCTGGCTTGGGTTCTATTTAAAAATCACTAAGTGAATTTTGACTTGGGGTTAGGAAAGATTTTTCCAAAAGTTTCTAAGATGATCCTAAACATGCTTATTCCATTTTTATTCTACATATGCATGCAAAGGGGGGATTCTTACCATTAACGGCTATAAATCAAAATATCAACCGATTCAAAAAAATGTCAAAGAGAGTTTATGCTCTGCAGCATCAAATATTCGGCCAAGATTTAATTATTTATGTAAAAATAAATAATTACATGCATCTTGCTGATGTGAAGGATTACACTCATCTTTAACAAGTGGTAAAATTACACGTAGACCAAATAATTGCTTTAAAATACATTTCTTTATGATTTATTTTCTGTCAATGTTTAAATTGTTTACCTATTTTATATATTTGTATATCCAGAGTTGCATACAATTTTCTCCAGCTAGAAAGGGGTTGCCAGTGGGGAAAGCTGAAGAAGTCTGCACCAACCCCTGGCTGAGTGGGGGAGGGGTGCGTACATAGAGGAGGGTTACTGTTTCTTGCAGATAGCAAGAGAGTGAAAGTTTAAGCTGAGCTTGCCCTCAGTTTGTTGCCAAGTTCACCCACCACGTGAAGCCGCCTCCTTTCTCCCTAGTTACCAAATAAAGAAAGGAACAGGGTTGCCACAGATGTCACAGCCTGGGGGAGAGCCACCACAGTGAGAACTCAAGAAAGCAAGGGCAGATAGGACTCTTGTGGTCCCAAACACTTTTTAAATTTTGTGTGAAGATACTACATTCGTGTGCAACTTGTGTCTTAAAACAACAGTAGCAGTAGCAGCAACAACACACATACAGCAACAACAACACACACACACACACCAAACAAGAAGAAATACATGAAAGTAAAAGAGGAGATTTCTACTTCTGTGTAAGATGCAGGACCCTTCAGCAGACCAGAGTTTCTGCCAAACTGGCTACCACTTTGCTTCTGGGGCCAGCAGATCCACTGATGGAGTGGGAGCCACAAAAGAGCTATGTCCCTGGAGGCAATGTCACAGCTGTCCCGTGGCGCACAGGACTGTTGAAAATTAAATAGCAACATACTCATGTTTTCTTTAGTCTGTCTCTCCCTGTAGGTTAGAAATCTAACATGTGGCAGGGCCTGTCTGTCTCCTTGTTGCTATATTCTAGCCCTGCACTTGGCACACAGTATGCACTTAGGAATAGCTGTCCGATTGAATCAAACTGAATCTAACTGAAATAGTGGATGCTTTCTGGCTATGTATTTCTACCATCTCTTCATGCTAGAGATTCAGCTCCTTTTGGACTCTGCCCTCTGGTTCTCTCCGTAATACCTGGAAGCGGACTGGGGTAGGGGTGGGAGAAACAAGCTCTAGTTCATACCTCTACTCCCAGGCCCAAGCCTTCGCTCTGGGAGTCTCTATCTAACCACAAAAGAGTCCGAGGCCCTCACAGAGCTTCTGAGACTGTTTTGGGAACTTGCCGGGCATTCAGTGTGTTTCCTTCATCCCACTGCACAATCTTGCCAAGGACTGGAAGGTCCCTCAAATCTACCTGCTTCACCCACACCTACATTAAAATTCTAAAGCTGCCGGGCAGTGGTGGCACACGCCTTTAAACCCAGCACTTGGGAGGCAGAGGCAGGCGGATTTCTGAGTTTGAGTCCAGCCTGGTCTACAGAGTGAGTTACAGGACATCCAGGGCTACGTAGAGAAACCCTGTCTCGGAAAAAAAAAAAAAAATTCTAAAGCCAGGCTGGCTCACCTTCAACCGTATTACCAGCCCTCTGGGTCACTCTCCACACTCTTATTGTTTTGGGAACATCCATCCCACACCAGAGTTCCCTGTTAAGTCTTCAGTTGCAGAATGCACCAAGGACTGTACTTTTCTGTACTTTATATCTTTCCCAGATAGAGAAATCCCAAAACTAAAGCCCCCAAAGCTGGGATCAACTCCCAGCCTTGTTGCTGTTACAGTCTCAGACCATCTGTTTTCTCTCGAGACCAAGTCGGTCTTTTTTGGCTTGAGTCCAAAGTAGCAACTTGGAGCACCCCCAGACAGCACGCTCAGACAGTCAGGCCCAGGAAGACAGATTTGTGTGATCAACATTTACACAGGGCTTAAAACCTTTGGGTGACAATGGCTGTGGGTGTGGGGTGGCTGTGGGTGTAGGTGAGCATGGAGCCCTGAAAAGTTGACGTGGGAACCTCACACATTCTCACAGTGTTTCTCTAACCCCAGAAAGTCTGGGGTTCCAAGTAGAAGAGGTGTTGAGCTGCCTCCAGAACCATGCAATAGAGTTGATTTGGTTTTTTTTTTTAAAATTGTAAATGATCTTATAATGTTCGAAGCAACTTTATGATTTTGTGTTGGGCCATATTCATAACCTATCCTGGGTATATGTGTTAGATTTTCCCACGTAGCTTAGACAGGTAATGCCAGACCAAACGGTTCCACAAAGCGGGGTTTATTTAGGGTGGAGGGAAGAGAGCGAGAGGAGAGAGAGAGAGAGCAGAGAGGTAGAGGAGTAGAGGCCAGCCATGACCACGTGGAGAGAGGGGGAAGGGAACGGGTGAGGGGGCAAAGGAGAACCTGCAGGCTCAGGATCGAGGGACCAAGAGAGAGAGGAGGGGCCAAGCAGCCCCTTTTATAGTGGACAGGCCTATCTGGCTGTTGCCAGGTAACTGTGGAGGTGGAGTTTAGACAGAATACTAACAATATGTGGTTCATGGACTTGAAGTTTGGACACATCTGAGCCATACCTGGGGAGGGTGAATGGCTTGGTCTCTACAGAAGCTTTCCTGTACCACAGCTGTTCTAAGCCGATGGCCCTTTTAATCCTCACAATAAACCTATGGAATGGATTCTTGTCTCTTCCTTGGGTCTTATGCCAGGTGAATGTGTCACCCCATGAGTTAGAGGGCAGAGAATGGCTTCCTGGTTCCCAGTTCAGACTCATCTCTTCCCAGAACCCTACCAGGTCTTCTACAGTCTCCAGAATAACATTCTCATGGATGGTTGAAGGTCCCTGGTCACTTGACCCTGGATGGATCCAGGCTCAGCTTAAGCTTGGATAGAAGAAATGCTACAAGTACATATGAATTAAGTTAGAATCTCCAGCCAGTTCACCAAAGTCACAAAGATAGTGAAGGTGGGTGCCAAGACTCCCACAAAGGCCCCTGGGCTTACTTTTTAACATGACGGGAAAGTTATGGAGGGCCATATTGAAGAGAGTTAGTAATGATATCCTATTATTGTGTTTGGCAAGTGAGGGAGTCAGGGCCATAGTTACTCTACCACAGAGCCAGGCCTCAACAGACACTACCAGCCACTTCCCCACAGTCAGACCTGGGCCACTGGGTCCCCTGCCTTGTTGCTTGGCAGCTTTCTTCAAGGCCTGGCCTGGGCAGCCACACCCAGCGTTCTCACCACACCCTGCAATTCTCGCCACCCAGAAGTTCTTGCCACACCCTGCCTGCTCCCGGAAGGTAAACAAGGCCTCCAAAGAAGGGCTGTATTGTGTGCTTGCCCTCTTGGCCGTGGCTCTGGAGGCCCCACATGGGCCTTTGACTTACAAACTCGGCAGATCTCTAAACAGTGAATAGAATAGAGGCCCTCCTGAACTTCAGCTGACCTCCAAGCTTGTTGGTTCTGAGAGACAAGAGCCTAGGCACCTGACTCCAGGGAACAGAATTCCTACTCTGCCCAGAAGTGAGGAGTTTGTGTTAGAGAAAGATAGAGGGAGGGGTGTCATGCTCCCCATCGAAGACTGAAGTTTGGTCGTGTCACCCAGAATAGAAGAAATTGCTGGGACATCAGTGAAGACCTCAGCAATTAGAGACGACAGAGTTCCTTTCTGTGGAGCCCTGACCTGCACACACAGCGGCTGAGGCTTTCAGAGCAATTGCTGTGCATCCCCCACGAAGCCTCAGAGCCTTACCTTATTTGTGGATCACACTGAGGGTGAAGCTCACTGTTTTCATTTCGCTTGTGAGGAAGCTGTGATCCAGAGCCAGGAAGCAGGCTGCTCCGGGGCTGCTGATGAGCCCACAAGAGGAAGAACTAGGTTCTGAACCTAGCCCCTGGCTGGAGATTGCCACCAGGACATTTCCCTCTGAATTAACATTGAGTCTACTTTCTTATGTCACAGGATACACCGAAAAGGGAGCCCTTTGGGGGTATCTTTATCTATTTTGTCTGCTGCAATAAAATGTCACAAACTTAGACTCCTTACAAACAACAGAAATATGTTGTTGAGAGTTTGGGAGTTTGGAAGTTTAAGACCCAGGCAGTAACAGATCTGGTATCTGGTGAGAGGTCTGCCTCTGGTCACGGGGAGTACCTAGCTGCGGTTCTTCCAGCAAGAAGAGGCAGGGCACTGGCCCCACCCATCAGGACCTCAGCATCTTACAACACCACCTCATGCCTTTCATATATGGGCTTCATAGGATACAACTAAACTACAACAGAGAGACTGCTGAGGGGCCGCCCCCCAAAATTATCAGGTCTCCTCAGAGTAGCAGGGCCAGGTGTAGAAGGTCGGAAAAACTTTTGTATAATCAGAAAAAAAAACTTGGCCCATTTGCCCTAAAAGCTTCTGAGTGGCACAAGCCTTTAATCCTAGTACTTGGGAGACAGAAGCAGTTTGATTTCTGAGTTCAGGTCAGCTTAGTCCAGAATTCTAAGACTAAACAGAGAAACCCTGTCTTGAAAAACCAAAAAGGGAGAGCTGGAGAGATGGCTCAATGGTTAAGAACACTTGCAGTTCCAGAGGACTATGGTTCAATTCCCGGCACCCATGTGGTAGCTCACAACTGTAACTCCAGTTCTAAGAGATCTGGAACACAGACGTACATACAGGCCAATGAACATAAAATAAAAGTAGATCACACTCATTGTTAACCTTGTGTACTGCAAGGATAAAGAAATGCAAAGAACCCCTCACTCTATGCAAGGGGAAGTTCTGCATCTGACCTCTAGTATAGATATAGGTGTGGCCTTCCTAGATCATCCCTCTGAGGTAATTTCCTGCAAAGGATGTGATAAATACCCCTAGACAGAAAACTCCCCAGCACACAGGTATGCATAGGCTGACCCCCCCCCCCGCCTCCAAACTTTACAAAACACAGGGCTTCCCTCCATACTGTCAAGGGTCTGAAAGTCAATGGTGAGCAGGCTTTCTCACTGTAGTGTCTAGCAGTAAACCTGGTTTATTTATAGGCTCTTGGTTGCCAATGCCCCCTTGCAAATCCTCCAAGAACTGTTCTGAAACATCTGCTTACTTTTTCCCATGTTCTAGATCTTTCCTCCAATTAGTACGCTCTGCTATAGCAAGACTAATGGACAAAGGTTTAGTATCTGGCTTTTTTTTTCCTCAAGTGAGGACCCACATAATTTAAGCCATGGGTGCCCTCTGCTGGAGACCCAGGAAGAAACAAGGCCTCTAGCAAGAGCTGAGGTTGAAGGGCCTCCCTCCCCTTCTCCATGGCTCCTCTCCCTGTCCTTCTGAGGTCAGGTGGCTTGGTAAATGTCAGTGCTGGCAATGGCAGTGAAGCTTGGTGAGGAAAAAGCCAGGACGTGAGAGCCAGGCTGCCCCACATCAAACCCTGGTTCCTGGTGACGTTGGGTGACTGAATCTCTCTGTGCTTTGCCATCCTTATTTGAAAGACTGGGATGAAAGTTAGAGCCTACCTCTCAGAACACTTGCAAGATGAAAATGAAAGACTATCACGAACGCTAGAGGAAAGGTTGTATCAGTACTAAGAAGAATACTGGACACACAGAGAGAAGTGTGCTACCCAAGTGTGCATTGATGGTTGCTATTGTGAATGACATCATCACTTTTTTTTTTTGACTAGCAACATCTAAAAGAAATCTTTCTTCCCCTGTCTGCATCCCAAGGGTCACTCTCATGGTCATGAGGAATTCTAACGATTTAAGAGTCATCAATGGGGAGGCGCCGCTGACAGGGCTACGGCAGAGATAACAGACCTCGCAATAATATCGTCCACCAACAAACATCCAGTGACTCAGCTGTGAACCACTCCTGCTTTGGTGTGTTCCACAGAGCCTTACTGTCATTGGAAAGGGATGGAGGAAATCACTCGCGCTCTTGCTAGCAAAGAAGAAGCTTTCTCAAAGGTAGAACACATCTCATATCATTCAAGGGCTTCCAACATTTGCTCAGTGTCTCAGCTTTGTCTCTGATGGCAAAATAAGAGGTGAACGGTCTTTTATTTCAGAGATTGGAAAGCTGGCTGTAGCTTTGTTTCTGAGGAAGCAACAGCTAATTTCAACCAAACAATTGGGATTCTCAGAAAACTGGAGATTTTACAGGTGCACATTCACATACATAATAGGACTTACATACACACGATACACATGTCTGCAAATAGGTACATGTAGTGGGAGATATTTAGATCTCCAACCCAAATAAGACCAGTCAATGAAAACACAACTCAGTAATTAAGAATATATTCTGTAAGCCTAGATTGGGCAGATACCCCTACACTACTCTGTTACCCAGCTATGAGACCCTTATAACTTGAGAATTTTCCAGACCCTGCATCTGTCCTTCTACCTCCTGCTTCCCAGTCGTCCTCTCCTTCCTCTTCTTCCTCCTCCATTGTCTTCCTCCAGTCTTCCCCTCTGCTCTCTTCCACCAACTTTTAAGAAGTAGGACCTCCTGGGAGTTTTCAGATCATTGTGAGTTTGCCCAGTCTTTCCCCTTGTCTACCTCACCATCAGGTTAGAGCTTTTGCTCTGCCGTGGGTTCCAACCATAATGTACTGCCTCACCACAGGCCCAAGAGCAGTGACGTCAGCTTAGAACGGAGCAGAACCTCAAAAGCAAGGAGCCAAGTGAACCTTTTCTCTTTGTAAGTAGCCATCCCAGATGGTTGCTATGGTAACACAAAACTGACCGGCACTTTGGGGAGGCATCCCCCTCTATGGTTCCAACTTTATGTCCCCTTGTGAAGTCAGCACGATTGGCCCACAGATCAGAAGGCTGCTCTCAGAGACGCTAAGGGGCCTGTAGTGAGTAGTAGAGCCAGGATTTAAACCAGCACGGTCATCAGTGTTTCACTAAAGTTACTTGGAAAAGCAGCAAGAACAAAGCTGTGGTGAACACTGCTCCAACCATCAGAATCTGTTTCTCTCTCCCATGACACCTATGGTAGAAATCCCTGGTCTCCTTCAAGATGGCAACAGGAAGAGATCTCTGCAGATCAGACACAGGCATGGCACATAGCTCACCATCACCCTTTGCCTGGAACTCAGCAACTTAGCCAGTACTTTCCAGTGAACATAGCTGCAAGGGAGGCTGCAAAATAGAATGAAGCCCTACGCCCAGAAAAAGAGAGCAATTATTTGTGTTCAAGGAACAGTTGCTGTCACAACCCACATCCAGCAACTGATCAGAAAGTAGCGAGATTCAAGAACAGAGCACAAGCACAGGGTAGCTCCTTATTGGTATCTCAGCAAGATGCTGGAAGCCAAATCCTGATGCTCCATGTCCAGCTGTGTCTAGTGGGAATTGGTTATTTTACCCACTTTGAAGAATTTGCATATACATATCCATTTTAGACATATAGACATGACAGCAGTCACAATAATCTCTATTAACTGACTATTGTGTCATATACTATTCTACAACATTTTAGAGATCTCATCTCTGATCTCATTTATTTCTAGAAATGAAGAGTGTGGTAGTCTTGATTTGAAGTCATCTCACACCCAAATCCCACACCCTACCCCTTGAAGCAGAATCTTGCTATGTTCCCAGGCTCTTCTGGAACTTCAGATGTTTCTGCCTCAGCTTCCTGTGTGCTGTAATCGTGATCATGTACATTTGGATCTCAATTCTGAAGCTTATCAGCTGTCTGGCCTTGGTTGTATTGCTTAAACTTTCATGAGTCCTAGTTTCTCCATGGAATAATAATTTCTATTTCACAGAATTTCTGTGAACTGAATACAATAATACGTGCATGAACTGGGTGGCCCTTCAGGAGTTTCTTTTTGTTCTAACTCAGTTAAGTGGTTGATATCCTCATCTTCAGAATTGCCCTGGTAACTGGCAACTTGGTAACACTCACAATAAGTTACACTTAAATAGAAGGTAACAAAACAAAATGACAAAATAAGCTACTGAACTGGTTGCAGACCTCCAAAGGTAAGGTCCTTCTTTGAAAAGGAAAAGACCCAGCTGGGCAGTAGTGGCTTGCACCTTTAATCTCAGCACTCAGGAGGCAGGGGCAGGGGCAGGGGCAGGGGCAGGGGCAGGGGCAGGGGCAGGGGCATGGCAGAGGCAGGTCAATCTCTGAGTTGGAGGTCTACAGAGCAAGTTCCAGGAAAGCAAATACTGTGTAGTTTCAAAAACCAAACAAAACAAAAACAAAAAGAAGAAGAGAAGACCCAAGGACAATAATCTGCCAGTGAAATCCAGTGACGTTATAGGTGAATCTACATTATATGTGCATTCGTGTACAAACTAATAATATTCCAGCCGACGGCAGGCCACATATATGATGGTGAATTCCATGTGGTTGAATCACTTAGTAGTTAAAATTTTGAGTAAGCATGTTCACACAATGGCGGACTTCCCTAAAAACACATTCTTGGGATGTATCCTGTGGTTAATCGTTGTGCTGCTGTATTTGAAATTGTGCAAGGCAGAATGCTTACACAGTCTCATGAGAAACTGCAATTGTCTAAGTTATAAAACACCCAGAACTGCTTAGTTTCAAAGCCTCCCAGACAAATGGTTTGTAAACTGTATCACTTCAGTTCTAGGACAAAAATCCACCCCAGGACCTGTGCAGCTGTTCTCTCAGCTCAGAGCTTCCAGACAACTGCGCTGTTATTAGAATCTAAAATAACTTTTTATATTATGAAACTATGTCGTGTGGCCATTTATAACAAGTGGTGCAGAAAAATCACCAGAAGCAATGCGTTTATCTCAGACATTAGATGCAATAAAAAGGTTCTGAAGATATAACAGCCATCATCATGTGATATGCTTAGAGCTTAGTAGATCAATTTATGTACAACATGAGTAATCATACCAAAGAAAGGAAAAGTGCCATTAAAAGACAGTTCTGTGCCAGGAAGGGTAGATTTATGAGCTCTGAAACATTTACTCATCCTTTAAATTTATTAATATAGGAAAAGCGGCTTGGAATCCCATAGGCAGTCCCTAGGAATGTATTCATTCCATAAGACCCACTGACCTAAAGATACTACTTGCTTCCCAGAATGCAAAGATCCAAGGTACTTAACTCTGTTTCTTGGCATAAGCGGGGAAAAAGCTGATAGTTTTATTTAATATATCAGTATCTCATGGGCTTAGTTTTCATAAGCTACCTCTTGAAATACTGAAGAAAATCAGTCTTTCCCAATTTATAAGCCAGGGTCTGCCTTTGTATCTAGGCAACCTAGTCCCTAGTGTGTGGTGGCATACAGCATACCTGGGTAGAGCACAGTTTCACCTATTCAATTTGGCTGAATTCTTATAAGCAACAAGAACTTTTTGAGAGACAAGTTGGAAGCACTACACAGCTGACAGGAGACATTGCCAGTCGTTAACTGTTTCGGCATGTCAACCACAATTATAGCCTTTGGTTCATTTTCTTTTTGTTTTATTAATGCAGTGGTCCGGGTGTTTAAATGACTGGGGAGACTAAGGCACAGAAGCATTGAGTGACTGCTTGTCTCGATCATCCATTAGACTGTGGCAGAAATGGTCACTCCACTATCTCTTGTTTTCTATCAAATATGTCCATACACACAGTGTACGAGTGGATGGATAACTGCGTTGAAGCCACATATTTTGGTCTGAGGCTACATAACTGCTTCCTCTTGTTTGAAGGCTCCGGGTTCTTGGGATGAGCAACTTCTAAACGGTGTGACTCTCCAGACATGGTGGGACCCTTAACCCTCTTATCTTGCAAGCCTAGCACATATAGCCCACCGCATACGATCTGTTTCTCAGCAGTAGTGTTCTTCAGGAAAACAAGACTAATGGAATGTGTGCTTATAGGTGATGGAAGATGGACTGGACTTGCTTACACAATAGGAGCTGGTCTTTAGTCTAAGCTGGACTCCCCACAAGTAGGCTCCAATGCCAGTGAAGGAATGGATATAGCAAGATGAGGACCATCAGGCAAAGAGCAAAAACTTTCTTCTTCATGCCCTTATATAGATTTCCAGCAGAAGGCGTGGCCCAAATTAAAGATGTGGCTTCCCTCCTCAAGATCCAAATCAAAGATGTGTGTCTTCCTGTCTCAAGATCTGGATCAAAAGTCATGTGTCTTCCTACCTCAGAGTTCTGGACTATATGTAGGTTTGCCCACTTCAAAGCAAGCAAAAATAATCTCTCACAGGTGTGCCCTCCATTTCTGTATTATAGTTAGTTCCAGATGTGGTCTAGTTGACAACCAAGACTAGCCATCACAACCATGCTGGTAGAAGCCTGGGAAACAGTAGGGATGAGAGCAATGTGTGCCCAGCTTAAGAGGCTTCAGAGGGGAAGAATATTAGCAGCTGGTGTAGAGACTCTGCTGCAGTGACATTGGCAGAGAAGATTCCAAGACAGCCTTGGATTGACTGAGTCCCGTGGTTATTAGTAATCACTCTTATGCAGAGCTACAATGAAAAGGAAAAAAACTGGACAAAGAGAATACAAAAATATCCAGTTTAAGGAGAAAAGGAACACCAGGAAGTGTAATGGAGCTAAGTCCAGTGCTCAAGGAGATAAAAAGTTTAAAGTAAAACCTGATGTTAAATGGAATAAAGGGAGTGGCGACCTCAGAGTGAGACCCCACCCAGTTCAGCTTCCAACTTCTGAAAAGGAATTAAAGGAAAGCCTAAGCAGTAATGGGGACATCGACCACAGAAACCTGATGTAAAAGTGCTTGAACTAAGGGGCGAAGTTCAAGAGCCATCAAGCAACAGAACTTGGCCACTTTAGCCATGTGGTTCTAGGTGTAGAGTCAAGATACCAGAAAAGGGTTGTGGAATCTCCCTTCACGGCTAAGAAAAGCCACTGAGATCAGGCATGTGCCCTATTACCCCAACTTCAATCCTAGGATTCCAGAAGTACACTTTCTAAGAGGGTAGGCCAGAGAGGCTGGCTTTATGGACTTCAGGACAGAGTGCATACAGTTGGGTACAGAGTCTCTGTGACTGCCATAATCAGCAGAGTAGCAACTCACAGGAGGCAAGAAGGCAGTTCCGTTCACTGACTAAATAGCCAGTGTAGGTTCAAACTTCAGGAGTATGACCTTGAGTGGTTTATTTTAGGTCTATTTTTTCACAGTAGAATTAGGTGAACACCGTCCTAGTGATGATTAGCTCAGCCCTGTCTACTTAAGACAGGACTACATTGCAAGTCTTTATAGAGTACACGTGACATCTTCCATAAAGATGAATTCTATAGATTGAGTGCATGTGACACCTTCCATTAAGATAGGTTCCTTAGATTGGCAGGCTCACAAGGGTCTTATGGAAGATCCAGTGTGTTCATGGCCACATAGATAGTGAAATAAGTCACCAAGCTATTAAACACATCTGCTCCCAGCTTCTAAGTGGATAACAGGTTATATAGCCTGCTCTTTGAAGGAGCAAACCTGTGTGCTTATTGTTCTCTAGTGTTTATCTGGGAGCACAAGGACCTCCATGCCTCCCACAGTTGGGGATCAACTAGAACTCTGCACCTTGAGGCCTGGAATCTCCCCTCCATCCTTCATTCCTGTCTCAATTCTGGGTGGTCCACATCTCCCCAACCAGGGAAGATCTGAGGAAACAGAACAAACAGGGAAACTGTCTAGGGCAGTAGTTCTCAACTTGTGGGTCATGACCCCCGGGGGGTTGCCTATCGGCTATCCTGAGTATCAGATATCTACATTTTATATGAGTTCTATAGATTCATCTAGAGATACAATTCATAACAGTAGCAAAATTACAGTTATGAAGTAGCAACAAAGTAATTTTATGGTTAGGGGTCGCCTGTGTACTGGAGGCTATCTGTGGAGATCTCTGGCCCAGCCCAGTGGGAGGGTTCCAGCGAATGGGAAAAGGCAGGAGCAGGGAGGGGGAAGTGCCTCCACTGTCTTTGCTGCAGCTGCAGCTCTGGTGCCACTGCTGCTCTGAGATACTGCACTGGTTGCGCCAAGCTGAGCTGGCTGGTGAGGAAAGTGCAGGGGAGCTTCTGGTGGCGAAAAGCTTCGAAGAACATTCTCTTCCCAGACAGTGTTAGCTCTTGTGACAGGTGCTCTCAGAGGACAGAGTAATTCTCACACACCTTTATTCCTTCTGGATAGGATCTTATCTGATTTGGGGTGGGCTGGGTCTGACAGCAGGTGCTTCCTATTGGCTTGACCTAAGATGCCTCATCTACATGAGGAGGGACTTGTGGGAGCTGCCCCTACGTGACTGATGGCCACAATTGTCTCTACGGGGGGCTGTGGCTACATGACAGGGTCCTAGTGCCGGGAGCAGGTGGAGATCCTACTGTCCCTTCAGGGTCTCCAGAGCTTCAAGCCTTAGTTCGACTTTACCAGGCTTCCTCTCATGGTCCACCACCCCATAGTTGGTTGTCACCACAACATGAGGAACTGTGTTAAAGGGTTGCAGCCTGAGGAAGGTTGATAACCACTGCCTAGAGTAAAAGATCCAAAGAATCTAGCAATGAGAGTATCCCGAAGAAACAGCTGAGCAAGACCATCCTCAAGGACAGTCCATCCGTCATTTCATTCCATTCAACATATACACATGCAGATACACAAACTACACATACCGCACACACAAATAAACCATATACATACAAACATAAAGGCACACACTCTCAGATAAATACTTACACACACCCCCCACACAAACATTCTCACAAAACACACACTCCACAACTCACTAACACAAATACACTTACACGCTAGCACACTCACCCAGTATATCCTCACACAAAATGCACATGCATACTCGCACAGTCACGTGTGTACACACACAAACACAAATTCTCACAGAAACTCTCAAATGAACACATTTACACACACTTACACACACATACACATTCACACAAGCATGCCCAAACTCACTCTTCCATACACTCTCACACAGTGCAACACTTAACACAAATGCACACACACAAACACACCACATAGTCACACACACTGCCACACTGAAGTGTAACAAGCCAGTTTTTGCTTCCTTACAGCCTGGTGACAGACTTCAGGGAGAGCAGCAGGCAGAAGCCAGGACTTTTTTTTTTTTTAGTCAAACATTTGGCAATGATCTCACTATTTAGGCCCTCGTGGATTCTGCCCTCCCCCCACCCCTCCCCACCCCCGCTTCGGTTCTCAGCACAGAAAAAAAAAAGCAATACTGCCTCATGGTGGGGGAGTGGAAAGCGAGGAGAGACGTGAAACTGAAAAGATCACCGATTCCCATTTTTGGGAAAACCCCATCACCACTGAAGAGCAGGGACTTTGCCAGCTCCTGGGGTTCGTAGTGAAAAGCCATGACTCCTGACCACAAGATGAGAGAAAGGATTTTTTTTTTCCATGAGCACAAAAGCTAACAGTTCCATTTTGGAGACGCACTAAGAGCTAAGGTGCTTCCGGTAACGTGGGCAAGGAGCAAGCCGTGATCTACAGCACAGGCTGGTCTTCCGGATTGATGCAGAGCTGGGAGGAGCATGTCACTCGTGTCTGTGAGAACGCGCCCACGGACATGTGTGGGCTACGGCTCCCACCCTGGCCTCCTGCCCGCAGCCGCTGCTGGTGCGGACCCTGGGGCTCTTCCAGGTTTTCACTGGTGTTCTTGAGAGAGACCAGGTGCTGCAGGGAAACTTTCACACCCCCTACGTGGTGGCCATGGGGTTGAGCCAGTTGAGAAGAGATGGGGACTTTGTCAGGGAAAGCTCCCAGGGTAAAAATAAAGGAAGGGGCTAGTGTCAGTGTTTAATACTCCATAGGGCCGAATGCTGAAGAGAACTTTATAGCCTTGGGGAGTTAGACTTGATCCTAACCACATTAGTTTGGATAACTTTAAGTCACCTTAGTAGTTACTTGCTGTTTACCTCTGTATTTGACCTGCCTACAGTCCCCTTGACCTCTCAAGTATAACCTTTGGACCCTATTTCTAGCAGACCACTAGCCTCATCAAACCAAACGCTAAGAAAGCCATCCGATAGCATCGGAAACCTATTGCAGAGATGTACCAGTGTACTTAGTAGATGCCTTGATTCAGGATGGTGTTCATTCCATAAGTAATAAAATCTCATGTGACTCCTTCCAATGCAGAACATGATATTTGGAACAACGGAATCCATGTCGCTGTATCACAGTAACTCATGTTTGGTTCAGGAACGAACTCTTAATCCACACAAGGGTAGCCACTAGGAATTGTCAAGAGAGGTGTCATATCTCAGGACAGACTTGTTAGAATTCACTGCTCAGCTGGGCTTGTGCTGAAAATGGTCTAAGGCAGAGTCGAAAGAAGCAAGCCTGGGAGAAGAGCTCACCCATTCATAACTGTTCTATTAGCTCAGAAAGCACTGGTAGATACCGAGGGTCTAACTCCACCAGCTCTTTACAGAAAGGAAACACAGCCTGAGAAATTCAAGTGAATCATGCAGGACCACTCAAACCTGCATGGCACACCATGCAGGGCACCAGAATGCTTTCCTTTGAAACACGTAAGCAAACTGAGATGCCAAGAGAAAACATGGCAGGTGTCCCTTCCTTTCTTAAGTCACCCCGTTAAGGAGGCTCTGTTCTCCCAGGCTCTGTTCCCTGAGATCCGTGTTTCTTCCAGACTGTGAGATGCAAGGGGACTGAATACATGATATAAGCTTTTAATTTGTTTTTAATTACCCTGGCTCGGTAACCTTCCCAAAGGCCCTTCACAGAGAAGCAGTTGTATTTTCCACTTATTAGCCTCATTCTCCAGGCTGAAAAAAGAATTCTACCGTTTCTCAAAACCTCTCTCTTTCATTCTTCCAATTCCTTCTCTTGCAAGAAGTAATGTGTGTAAAATGAGAGCCAAGCATACTGTGGTCTCAAACTCAAGCCTGCTGGAAGCAGGAGCCCGTGGGATTGCTTCGTCTCAGCCCCTGGGGCATTAGCCTCTGTGGCCTCTGTTAGTGAAAGGGAGGGCCTTGAATGGCCCTTTGATTAGGCCCAAGTCTGGGGGTGGAGGGTGGGGAAAGAACAGGCCTGTTATTTGACACTCTGTTGGGCTTGGCAGGGCTCTGTCCCTCTCAGGCCTCCCTGGAGCTTGTAGGCCCTAGCTGAGGATGCCCTGACTTGGCAAGGGCTGAAATGTATGAAATTCCTGGCTCCCTGGGCAGGACACCAGCAATCCCAAGGGCTTGGTGGATTCCATTCGCTTGCAGAATGCTCATCTTCTGAGTTTCCCCTCCCAACACACATACTCACTCCCCGCAAAGCTCTACATTAACCATGTGATGGCTAGCTGGTGGCTAGCTGATGTGGAAAGTATTTGTTACTGTTGTTTGAAAAGATGAAGAAGAAGAACAACAACAACAAAAAACCCACAGTAGACAGGCAGCTCATTGGAAGCGTTTTGGAAGTATGGAGGAGCTGGGCAAGCATAAGAGGGAAGTATGACATCGTTGTCTAGGGGCCTTACCAATATATAATGAGTTCTAATCCTGGCTCTACCATTTATGATCTCGAATAATTGACTTAACCTCTGTGCACTTCTGGAGTCTCCAGATGCCTTAGCCATAGACGGTTACAGTGATAACATCTTCACAGAGCGGTTGTGAAAGAGAACGCCTTCCGTCCATACAGAATGCTGGCTGCAGGGTCTGTGGCTGACGACTATGTCAATGTGAGCCGCTGCACTACAGCAGGATAATTCCCTGAAAGATTTTAACATTGACATTCAAACACTGATGCTATTCTTTACACAGACACAATACAAATTTCAAATCCAAAAAAAAAAATGTAAAAGACTGCATTTATGTCTGTGGTCATAGCATAAAAAGAAGATGTCTAGGGATAAGCCTGAAAAGAGATGTATATAAAGTTTAAGAAGAAAATTACAGTTTTAAAAACTCATGTGTGTGATGCTTGGGCTATGTGTGATTGTGTCTTCATGTGCATGCCTGGAGAAGCTGAGGTTGAAGATAGGTGTGTCTTAGGGTCACTATGGCTGTGATCAAACCCATAACCAAAGTAACTTAGGGAGGAAAGGGTGTATTCAGCTTATGCTTCCACATCTTGCTTCATCACCAAAGGAAGTCAGGACAGGAACTTCAGCAGGGTGGGAGCCTGGAGGCAGGAGCTGATACAGAGTGCTGCTTACTGACTTGCTCACCATGGCTTTCTCCACCTGCTTTCTTTTTTTTTTTTTTTTTTTTTTGGTTTTTCGAGACAGGGTCTCTCTGTGTAGTCCTGGCTGTCCTGGAACTCACTTTGTAGACCAGGCTGGCCTCGAACTCAGAAATCCGCCTGCCTCTGCCTCCCAAGTGCTGGGATTAAAGGCGTGCACCACCACAGCCCGGCTCCACCTGCTTTCTTATAGAACCCAGGACCACCAGCCCAGGGATGTCCCTACTCACCATGGGCTGCCCACCACCCACCAATCACTAATTTAAAAAAAACCATCCTACAGGCTTGCCTGATTACAGTCCACTGTTCTGAAGGCACTTTCTCAATTGAGGTTCTTTCCTCTCTGATGACTATAGCTTGTGTCAAGTTGACATAAAAGTATCCAATACAACGGTAAAGGAAGAAAGACATTGATTATTTACAGAATAAATAAAAGGACAGAGGCCGAGAAACAGGCGGGAAGCAGATAGGATCAAAGGGTCACTGATTCTAAAGCCAAATAGTTCCTTTTTCTTTGGTGAGGACCAAACCAAGCTGGTCAAATGACCACTGAGCTGCCTCTCCACCCTAGAAAATAATTCTATTCACTGCAGAGGTGGGGCCCTGGAAGGAAGGAAGGAAGGAAGGAAGGAAGGAAGGAAGGAAGGAAGGGAGAAAGGGAGGGAGGGAAGAGAGAGGGAGGGAGGGAAAGAGGAAGGGAAGAGAGAAGGAGGGAG
>NW_021604608.1:18858217-18899420 GCF_004785775.1 Grammomys surdaster
GGGGGAGGAGGAGAGGGAGGAGGAGAGGGAGGAGGGAGGAGGAGGGGGAGGAGGGAGGAGGGGGAGGAGGGGAGGGAGGAGGGGAGGGAGGAGGGGGAGAGAGGAGGAGGAGGGGAGGGAGGAGGAGGGGGAGGGAGGAGGAGGGGGGAGGAGGAGGGGGAGGGAGGAGGGAGGAGGGAGGAGGGAGGAAGGAGGAGGAGGGGAGGAGGGAGGAGGAGGGGAGGGAGGAGGGAGGAGGGGGAGGAGGGAGGAGGAGGGGAGGAGGGAAGAGGAGGGGGAGGAGGGAGGAGGAGGGGGAGAAGGGAAGAGGGGGAGGAGGAAGGAGGGGAGGAGGGAGGAGGGGGAGGAGGGAGGAGGAGACCTGGGCAGCTCTCTCAAAGTGGTCCAATTCCCAAGTCCAGTTGCAGCACACATTATGCCCCACCGCCCCCCAGCACTGGCTGGTGCTCTGGTCCAGGCGAGCTGTGCATCCCCCAGGATCCTCTCAGGGTCCTCCTTTCTGGCACAGATAATTAATTTGAGAATTCAGTGCAGAATTTACAATAGACAATGCCAGGTGCTTCATCAAACACTCCTAAATGCTCCCCTCAAAAGCTAACCTAGAGGAGCCAGCACATCCCACACTGGGGAGAGCTAGCCACAGATCATAAACTGAGTGTTAGAACAGGAAGAGCCGCTTTGCTGATGGCGTTATTCTTACACACACAATCGACCTATTTTAATATATGAACTTCTGCTTTCTCAAGTGAGAAGGGCTCTCGGGAATGGCGCATGAAGTGAAACCGCTTCTTGTCCAGTGGGGCCCCTTAGACACCAGGCAGGCCTTGCTTCGACACAGGAGCATCTAGGAGGGGGAGGAGGTTTGTTATCATCGGCTCCTGCTATTCTTCTCTGACAGACTCTGACTTCTTATTTTCTAAATTTGGGTTCTCTCTCTGTCTCTGTCTCTGTCTCAGTCTCTGTCCCTCCCTCCCTCCCCCCTCCTCCCCTCCGTCCCTCCCTCCCTCCCTCCCTGCCTCAACTTCCTGTGTAGCTGAGGATGGCCTTGAACTTCTGATGTCCTAAGTGCTGGAATTATAGGTGTGTGCCACTGTACTTGGTCATGTGCTGCTGGCGATAAAACACAGCCCCTCTCAAATCCTACACAGTCTAGCATCTGGGTTCCATCCCCAGCTCCCAAACCACTTCTTCTCATATTGTTTCCTTAACATACTTGAAAACAAAGTTACATGAACAGTTGGCTCTTGGCTATATATCTATTGGTTTAGTTTAGTCTTTGCCCATCTTCTTACTTGAGAGGCCAAGACTCTAAGATTCTGCAAGGCCCAGATTAAATTAGCACTGGAGCTAATGTCCTCCTCAGTCTTCTCCCCCCGATTTGCATAAAGCCTACAGCAGAGAGTTCTAGCTGTGCACACCTGGGGAAGTAAAAACTGGGCTTTTATTTGGGCAGCCTTGGCTTCTCTATAACTATATGCACGAACTGACATGTGCAGGCAGGAAGAGGGGCGAGTAATTTCTAGGATGGTTAGCCAGACGAGGAAGGGGTAAGATGGGGGGGTGATGGGGGAGAGATCTGAAGCTAAGAATGCCATATGCCCTTTCTGTTCTCCCCTGAACTTGGCATCCCCAAGGAATGTGAAGTGAGCTCTGTACACAAGCATCTCACGGCTGACTGGCCCCAGCACGTCCATGTGCAGTGTTCACATTTTTTTTGTTATTCAACATATTATAGGATTCCCGTTAAAATAGAATGGCTGAATTTTATTGCATAAAAATTGCAGACAATATAATCATTTAATTATAAATTCAATATTAGATTACAGAGTAAAGACATTCAATACCTTTGTAAGGTTTAGAAAGCTCTCAGATGTAGCTAAACACCTCCACCGAGAGAACAGAACTTCAAAAGCTTTGACACCAAATCGAGAATGACATTTCACCCCCTTTCAAGTTTCCATGAAAACTATTGGAGGAATTTCTCACGGCTTAATCGCTTGGTAAAAGAGCTTGCTGGCCCCAAACTGGCAGAGTAATTATTTTATTTTAATGTTTAAAAATCACATTTATTTATTTATATAGAGGACAGTAGATAGCCTGTAGGAGTCGGGTCTCCCTTTCTACCATGTGGGTCCTAGGGATCGAACTCAGGTTGTCAGGCTTGGTGGCAGGCACCTTCACTCGCTGAGACAACTCACTGGCCCACAAATCACTTTACACTGAATGTCACTGGGTCACTGTCAGTGCCTTGTCTGAAACAAGTCATATCGCAACAACCAGCAGCACTAATAAATGTCAAGCTGCATAAACCAAATATTCTCCTTTTGGGGCTGCCCAAGAGTGTGCACATCCTCTGGGGAAAGTACAGTGCCCTGTATATATGTGTATATGTGTAGATGTATATGTGTGTATATATATATATACATATATATGTGTGTGTATATATATGTATATATACACACACACACACAAATACACATACACATGTGCTCTCTGAGCCTCTCAATCAGGATACTGTTGCATATATATACAGTTATATATACATATATAAACAGTTTCCTATGTATAGAAGCAGTCTGATTTCAAAATGTGCTTTCATCTGTATAAACTCCCATGAGGGACTCCCACAGGAATCCCATGATATACAAATGAAGACGAATAAAGAATAGTTACTTGTGTGGGCCTCAGTCTATAAAATGTTTGCTATGCCAGGACAAGGACCTGGTTCCCCAGCACCTATGTCAAAGCCAGGCACACAGGTGCATGCCTGGAGTCTCATTGCTGGTAAGGCCGAAGCAGGGGATTTCTTGGAACTTTCTGGCAGGTGCAGTGTGATACTCTGCCTCAAAAACTGGGGTGGGGAAAGGTTGAGACGACACCCAGTGTCAACCTCTTGCATCTGTGTGCATGCACGCTTGTATATAAATGGGCATACATGCAGATAAAATAAAATACTCAACTAAAAAAGAGAACAGTCACTCACGGATTGCTTATCATCTTGTGGGACATATGAAGATTGTTAGCAGGCTCCAGGCCCCATCTCTGTCTGTTTCTATCTGGGAAGCATTGTCTGTACACTGTATTGTCAGGTGATTCTTGGCTAGCGTATATTCCTTAGGAGAAGACAGGAACAGGGCTATAAGAGATCACTAGGACATCTTCTTCATACCTGCATACATTAAGCAGAATGGATCTTGTTGTCTCTGCAGATTCCTCACTGTCTGCCTGGATACTAACAACACTATGCCATGCACCCAGACTGGCATCCAGTGGCCCCTCAGTGGTTACTATTATTGTGCTTCTTTGAGAATGTCTTCCCCAGAGAAGCAGGAAGGTATGAGCCAATATTTGTTTTCTGGTATTATTCAGCATATCACTGAGAACTGGACAGAGGAACCCACCGTGGAACCATGTGCTCTCTGAGTCTCTCCATCAGGATTTTGCTGCCTTTCTAGAATGAAGTCTCTGGTTTCCACTCTCCAGCAACAACAGGAGGGTAAGGCAAGAAGTCTGGCACAGAAACAGCATGGTTCCCCTCCTAAGAGAAACAATCTTTCTTTATCTGGCACAGTTTAAGGCCAGCAGTAAGGGCATACATAACTCCCTCAGTGGATGGCAAGAGCAACCCGTGACAGGCAGCTTGGCTGTTGCTCAGTCTTAAAAGCCACCCTTGGAAGATTACCTGACAGCATGGTGGCCATTGCTGTGGGTATCTGAGAGTGCGGGACACAGCAGAAAACACACTGTACCAAGGTGCCGTCCTTAAGTGTTGATGGCAGGAGATAGTACTATAATCAAGCTACAGATGGACTCCGACACACACTGGTAGCTTGACCCGAAGATCACTGGTGAAGTGTTGGAAGTTCAGCATCCCAAAGCCATCTTGCATTCACTGAGAACCACCACAAAATTATGTGTCAACATCCTTCTGGTTCTCAGCTTCAGGTGATGCCACACCACATCTGCCAGCAAGAATGGGCTATTGTCCGGCTGCCCACCTTTAATGGGCCATGGACATCAGCCTCCCAGAAGACCCCTGGAGGAGTGCAGGAGCTACAGGGGTTAGCTGGTTAACCTCGAAAGCACTTTTAAGGGGAGAAGAAAGGAAGATGGAGGTACCTGTGGGTCTGTGTTGGGGCCAAGAGCTTCCCGCTTGGAGAATATAGTGAGTCCTGATAACATCTCGTTCCAGGAAATTCAAGTGGTCTTGTGGCAGAGGCTTTGCTGGCTGGCATAGCAACAAGAATTTGGAGAGTAACTGGGAAGCCATGCAGTGTTTTGTATAATCAGCAGACTCTAAAATAGTTCTAGAGTAAACCCTTGAAATCAGGCATACCCCAGGAGGAAGTATGGCGTTGTGGAATGTGTGTAGGCTGGAGACTTGGGGTTGAACAGGGGAATAACAGGCATGGCTCACAACGTGTCAGCAAAAATATGCCTACTGAAGGCGAAGAATGTCCCATGGGTAGATTCTGCATCCTTTGTGTATCACAAAGGCGCACCCCAAAATGGGGCAGCCTCAGCAGCAGAGGCTTTACTGGAGCTCCAGAAAGCAGAGGGCCAGCAGTGCCCATCGACAAACGGTTTCCTACAGAGACTACTTGTGGGGCGGCTGTGTGTTAGGTCCCGTTTCTAGCTCAGCCGAATGATATCCATGAGCGAAACCAAAAATGTCGCTCTGAAACTATCTGGATTCTAGTGGCTGACACCAGGGAGCAGGTGGGATAAGCAGAAGAAGTAATTTGTCGGGTGGCAAAAGTTTTGGGGAAACCAAAGTCCGGTAGATGAGTGAGCCATCCTCAGCTAGCTCATACGGAATGTTTCCACGGGGAATGTAGCTGGAGATCACCGGCCACGATGAGCCATTTCAGGAATACGTGAATGGGTTTAGTACCCTGGTATCGATGATATAATGATATAAATGATAGTATTTCCATTCATACACTTTAACTTAGTTTTTAGAACCTACACTCATTCATTGTTAGAGCAACGGCAGCTTGAGCACCAAGACGCCCTCTGAAGATGGCGCCTTGGGTTGGAGGACACAAGGGTATAGCCTAGCTGCGTGGGTGGAGAGCTCTCGCTCCATTTACTGACTCAGACCTAGGTGGCCCCATCCTGGGCTGTTTCTTTGAATCTGGACAACTGGAGCCCATTGTCCTCCAGAAGCATCACAGAGCCTTGCGATGGGGGTGGAGTGCACCTCCGTAGTTATCCAGCCGGATGTGGTGGTGAATGGCTTTGATCTCAGCACTTCGGCAGCAAGTGGCAGGCAGATCTTCGTGAGTTCAAGGCCGGTCTGTTCCACACACTAAGTACTAAGTGAGTCAGAGCGTCAGGGTGAGACCCTGTCTCCATGACAACTAAATAAAGCAATGAAATTGATATTCAAGTGGAAGTGACATCCTAATCCTTGATTGCCTATGTAGGGGACTTCAAGATGCATCATTAGAGCTGGGGTCCCTCAAGGAGCCCAAGGAGAACTGTGCTTATCAAGCGGCACAGCAACACAGGTGGAAACAACTCTAAGAGCACAGAAGTAAGCTTAGCAGGGTACCAGTGATTACATTTCCCGGCAAATCACCACGAGGATCCAGGATGCCCTTCATCCTCTATCCTTTACATGACAATATGTTCTGGATTATGGACCAACGAGATGATGGACCACCCTTTGGTTGTTCTGAATGTCAGACTCCATAGCATGTGACTGATAAAATGACAGTGTGGTTTTGACAATGGGAATCAGACAAGGAACACAGGATACTTTAACAGCAGGAGGCTCTCTAGAGAGAGCCCAAATTGCAAATGACTGGCTATAGGCAGGATATTCCAAGGGACCAACGCAGGGCTCTCACCTCTAGAATTACCGTGCAAGGCTGGACATCATAGGAATCAAATAGAAGAGGTAAAGGCTACTTTGCTGTGGCCTGGGAGGAGAAGAATTAGCACAGGTGTTTAAGGGCAAATTTTAAAGCCCTCCCTTTTTTTCATTTGAAATGGAAAATTATATCGGATAATCTGATTTCTCACTCATTTTCAATGCCCTGTCTGCTCTTTTGGGGTGTCCCACTCTGGTAGAGAGGAAAGGGAGGTCAGGGGGCATTTGCCATAGGTAGATGTAGAGCCCCGCCCTGCTCAGCATCTGCTGAGTTTGAGGATGACAGTTCTATCGAAGTTGGATTCTCTACCATATTTTCTGAGGGAGTAGAAACAGATCATTCTGAGCAGCGCAGAAGTGCAGGACCGATCACTTTTGTCCACAGGCCAGCTTCAACCATGTGAATGGAGAGCTCAGACTCCTGGTTTGTGGTGGGGGCGGGACTCCAGAGTGACAAATGACAGGCAAGTGAAAAGGATCCTGCCCATTCACAGGGTCTGGAGCATTCTGACGTGATCGGAGTGGTTCAGATGGCTTCCAAGATGGCACAAGGTTTGTATGCACACTTCCCCTTTACTTCATGATCCAGCAGAGTGGGCATCTGCTGGAATTCAAAAGTTCTTTGAGCAAAAACACAGCATGGAGCTTTCCCGAGGCTGGAGATTATGTGTATCCAGAAGTAAGTAGCATTTAGCTCACGTATAATTCTTCTTGTCTGGCCGTAAGCTGTGACAGTCACCACCAGGCTTTTTAGGGATCAGGATAGCATCTCAGGTTCTAAGAAAGGACTTTCTAATTATTTAATCCATCCAGCTGCAGAGACAAGAAGGGGCTGAGAGCTAAGCCTGACGTGTCATTGTTGTTGTTGTTGTTGTTGTTTTAATTGTAATAAAACCTATCAGGGCTCAGTGGGGAAGCACTTGCTCAGCCTGCCTCACAACCTGACTTCCAATCACATTCACAAGGGTAGGAGAGAATCAACTCCACACAGACACCACAGCACGTGCCACGCCCCTCTATCACGCACAGACGCACAGTAATGGTAAAATTTACAAACCATATGTGGTTTTAGAACTGAAATAGCCGAATCCTGGTTAGTCTTGGAAGGGAGGTGTCTCATGTGGAATACTCAAGGTTTGCAGCCTCTTCTACAGGGTCTGGTTTCACTTCTCCAAAAGCCAAAAGCCACAGTGTATTAGTGTATTAGCCTCAGCTCCGCCACTGCCCCACCCCACTGTGACTTCTTTGGGTTTTTCTTTCTGCCAAACTCTCCAGGGAAGGGACAAAGGGACACTGAGCTGCAATGCAATTCCTCAGTGCTAGCTCTGGCAAGATGTTAGCAAGATCTGGCGTCTAGATCCAATGCCCTCAGGCTGGATGTCTCAAAACAAGACAAAACAAAAACAAAACAAAACCCCTACTAAACCAACTAGAAGCAAACATCTATGGTACTAGAACTCAGGAAGTGGAGGATGAGAGTTCAGGGTCATGTTTGGCTACATAGTGAATTCAGAGCCACCTTGGGCTACATGAAATGTGCCTATAAATAAATAAATAAATAAATAAATAAATAAATAATAGCAAAAAGAGAAAAGAATCAAATGAAAACAAAATTACCTGTATGAAAATTTTATAAAATAAAAACAAACCATAAGAAACAGAAATAGATACAAACTCCAGTTTTAATGTTATAAGTTTTTGTTTTGTTTTGTGTTGTTTGTTTAGATTAAATGGGATGGAACATAGGTGGCTATGACTATTTACGTAAGGGCAACCAAATTTTGGCAGTTTCATATGATTTAGACTACTGTCTTGGGAGTTTAGAAAAACAGACATGATACCATGGCTTCTTCAGGAGAACAGTGTTCTCTCTCTGTCTCTCTCTCTGTCTCTCTCTCTCTGTCTCTCTCTCTCCCTCTGTCTCTCTCTCTCTCTCTGTCTCTCTCTCTCTCTGTCACACACACACACACACACACAATGTCTGTGTACCCAAAGAGGATGTTAGATTCATTGCAGACAGTTGTGAGCCACCATGTGAGTAATGAGAACCGAACTCAGGACCTCTGAGAGAGCAACCACTACTCTTAACCACTAACCCATCTCTCCAACCACCAATCCCCCACTTCCCAAGGGAAACAGCTTTTAATCACGCTAGATTAGACTTGGCTGAACTTCTGCTCAGAAGAGCCAAGCCCCAAGGACATAGTCTTTTGTTCGAGCTTTGCTTTCTTGTGTTCTATACGCGTTAACGTAATTCCATTGGCTATTTTAAAGCCATAGGGTGGGATTTAAAAAAAAATGGCTGAATCAATTGAGGCAGTCGGGAGAGCTAACCCTGGGGTCATGAGAGCAGTTGAGCCGTCCCTGCCACTCCCCAGCTGCAGTACAGGGGGGTGGGGAGGGGCCCTGTACCTTGCCTAGGCAGCACAGTAGAGCTGGCCCTGGTTGAGGGGGTGTGTGTGGGTGAGTCATCCCTGAGTTTCAGAATGAGAGAGAGATAACCCTGCAGCCTAGCCCTGTCCCCTCATTGGCTGTAATACTGGTCACCTCGCCTGGACAGCACAGTGGAGCTGGCTCTGGAGGTTTGGGTGCAGGTGAGCCAGCCCCAAGGGCACGAAAGCAGGTGAGCTGGTCTTGCATCCTGCTGCCTCCTGATGATGGCTGGATCAGAGCTAGAGAACTCTCCCTGGTGGTGTGAATAAGGGAGATTCCATATGCCGACCAGCTCAGCTACCACCTATACCCAGATTCAGGGCTCTGAGTTGGCCCACTCCGAAATGTCGATCATCTGCAAATGGTTGGGATGCCTAAAAGGGCCAGTCCTGCTGACCCAAAGCTGCAGGATCTCCATAACAGGATAACTGGGAGGAGTCCCAATGAGGATCCAATCTTGATCTCAAACTAGACCAATGACTCATTACAATACACGTTTGCTAGCGAAGATGTGTAGACAGAGGTATCTACTGTGAGACACGCTGTGACACACTGCAGCTTCCAAGACAAGATACTTTCTATGCTTTGTTTTGGTTTTGTTGTTGTTTGCATGGGTTTTTTTTGGGGGGATGGCCAGAGGTTGCAATGACAAAGTACAGATATGAGGGGATGGGGAGATGTGCGGGGATGGGGTGCGTGATGTGAAACCCACAATCAGTAAAATGTTAAAAATAAAATCAGCTGAAATGAGAAAGGAGAACTAGTAAGGTCACACCAGAGACCAAATTCCAAGGTCTGCAGGAAGGCTGCTACCTTCAAGAATTCCTCAATTCCAGATTCTCTATCTTCTCATTAGAACTGAATCTATTCATCTTCTTCCCTCACTTCCCATAATTTGCCTTCAAATTATAAGTCCTACCTTGAAGCCAGCCAAGTCCCACTCGGCCATCAGGCCAACCCACAAGCGGTCCGCAACCCACGAGGAGCTCTCCTGAGCCCAGAACAGTGCAAACTGTTGCTAGAAAGCAGACTCCCACCCTTTGGGAGCCCATGGTGTAGTGAGGCAGGGAAACTTTTGTAATGGGTGTATGCAGTCCCGTGACAGAAAGATGTGCAAAGTGGTTAACAGATGAGGGGGCATCAAGCTTACAGGGAGGGTAAGAGATCTTTCAAGGAAGAGTTGACATCTGTGCTGGGTCTCGGAGGATCAGGCAGGATGTCAAATGTAAGGTCAGGACCTTAAAGGATGTTCTGGGGAAGGACCAATAACGGATGGGGCTTATGACAAGATGCGTGTAAATAAGAAGATATGGGGGCTCCTCATATTTAACTCCCTCATCCTCGTTATCATGTGACTAAGCTAAAAGAAATTTTCTAACTGAGAAATAAACGTATTGGTTTTTGCTTTTGTTCGCTAGTTTGTGGCAGTACCAGAGAATCAGACCCAGGTCTTCATAAGTGCTAGGCAAGTGTATCTCTATCATTCTGTCACACACACACACACACACACACACACACACACACACACCATGTCGACTTTAAACATAATTTTCAGGAATTATGGAGAGGAAGGACCAAGCAAAATGAGTAGGAAAATAAGTCCACAAGCTTTCAGAAATTGTCTTCTGTTTGGTTTATTTTCTTTTTTAGTATGTGTGTGTTATTATTGTTTATTTAAGAAAAAACAAATACAGATTCAGCCTAAGCATTTCAAACATTATAGAAACACACAATGTAGGAAACACATGTTCTTGCGATCAAACAGACCACAACCACAATTTCTATACAGTATGCTGATGTATTTGATTTTGATGTATAAATTAACATATTAATATAACATGTGTCTCCACACCATTCTTTTTAATGGCTACGCATCATTCTGTTACATAGATATGTTGGGAGGTATTGCATTAATTCTTGTTCTGTGGATATTTAAGATGTGCTTAAATTCGTGATTATGAACAAGACTGGGAACCTATTTACATAAACCTTTACTAACTTGTTTCTGAGGACATAGTCTAAGAAATCTTTCAAGGAATTAACCATTCTTATTTTAATAGATATAACAAAATCCATTTTTTCTTTCAACAGTGAGTGTAGACTCCAATTTCACTGAGCGTGGCAGATTTTAGAAGCTGTCTGTCCTTACCAGAGAGATGGCAGAACCCTGGAATTCCTCATTGCGCTTTGTGAATGTCTGTAGCTCACACCTTCCCCTTGTGTCTGATAAATTAACGTTAATAGCAGCTCGAAGGTTTGCCCAAAAAAGCCCACATTTGCGCCTGTCCTTGGGCCACTCTAAGTACACTTTCCTTTCCAAAAGAGCTTTCAGCTTACAAAACCTTGTAGGAATACAGTAGGAGGGAATGGGTTCTAGTAAGATGAGAATGACGTCATCATAATTGTCCCGGAAGGAATCGTGATGGACGAGATAGAATTCATAATGACACCACCCATTCTGGACAAAGTTGGGAGACAGCACAAAGATAGACTTATAGCTCTTCTCGGTACAGCTTATAATGTTTTCATCAATGCTCCTGTCAGGGTCAAAGTTTCTCTCAGAAAGACAAAGCAAGATAGAACCGTCTTCTGTCTTTAAATTGGGAATCAGTTCATTCTTCACCCAGACTGAATCTTGTGCAGCATAGGAGATAAAGGCATGGAACTGTACACTTCTCGGACTCTCCTCTTGAATTCTAACCCTGTGCTGTGTCCGTATGTACTGGCCCAGCATCCTGAGATACCAGCATATGTCAAAGTAAAGCATGCAGAATGCTACAACCAAACCCAGAAACAGCACAACCAGCAGAATGGTGACAATCAGCAAAGTTGTGTTGCAAGCTAATTCGGGAAGATAAACATCTTTTAATGGAGTCCCCTTTAGACTCAAAGGGTATTCGCAGGCGTATGAGTCTGGCCATCCAGCCAACAGGCCCTCAGAATGTTTTTCAAGCCAAATGACATCTCTTAAGTCACAGGTGCACCGGAATGGATTTCTTCCTGCATTTAGAGTCTTTACCTCCTGACAGCTCTGGAAAAAATTCAGAGATGGGCTGAGAATTAAATTCATTTCAATGTTCAGGATAGAGAGCTGTGTGAAGTGATCGCACCCAGGGAAGTCAGTCAGAAAATTAAAAGCAATACTTAGCTCTCGTAGAGACTTTAGGTGGGCAATCTCTTTAGGGACTGCTCGGATTTTGTTATTGTTCAGATCAAGTGTTTGGATACTTTTAGGCAAACATCTGAAAACAGAACCATCAAATTTATTGGATGACAAGTTCAAAAGGGTCAAGGTGTCTGGCCACACACAACCCTCCCCGTTTTCATGTTGCAGTAGGTTCTGGCTCAGATCCAAGAGAAGCAAGGATGTGTGGTTGGCAAAGAGACTCACCAGAGACAGAGTCTCCAGTTTGTTGCCCCTCAAAATCAGAGTTTTCAAATAAGGTAGCTGGATAGGGTTTTTAAACAGGTCGTCTGTTAAGATGTTATTGGCAAAATTTAAATGTTGGAAACTTTGGGGGCGACTAGGGAAGAGCAGATGCGGCATTTGTGCATTTGATATCGTCAGGTTTTCTATGTCCATTTGGGTGAAAAACAAGTAGATTCTATCCTGGGGAATAAAAAAGATTCGGAAATGTATGTTCTCCAAGATTAGAGCTTTCATTACGGTATTTGAGTAATCAAATGAACCGTGGTCCTGATGAACCATCCCTCCGAAAGTCAGGTCCTGAATTTGGAAGTATTCCACTGATGTCCGCCACACAAACTGGAAAACGTGGAGAAGGTCATCCCAGAGCAAGTCAACTTTGTGGAGAATCAGAGTGGACGCCTTGGTGTTCTCCACAGAGAGAGTCTGCGGAGCCTCGTAACTTATAAACGGGTTCTTGCCATCTATATTTGACATTTCTACTATCTTTGAAGTCTTCATTCCATCACACAGAAGCACCCAGAAATTTGTGTTCATTGGTAGAACGATGTGAAGCGCTGTCGTGTTTAGGATGGGCAGGCTGCCTTCTTCATAGTGGGACAGAGTACTCAGCCCTAACAAGACAGTGCTGAGATGCAAATGAGAAATTTTCTGGAGATCTGATCTTTGTATGTTCGCCCCGCTCAAACCTAGGGTTTCCAGATGTGGCATGTTGCCAATCTCCTCACAGGCAGGCAGAGTATCGAAGTCATTAAAAGAAAGATCTAAATGTCTGAGATCTGCCACGGAAGACCAAATGATGGACTTTAGTCTGTTGTAAGACAAGTCTAAATAGCTTAACTCCTTGTTAAGGTTGAAGATCTTGGTGTCCAGCTGTTGGATCCTGTTGTGGCACAGGATCAGAACGCGCAGTTTGGAGAAAGAGTGGAAATCTGAGCTCTGGAATTGATAGAGGTCGTTGTAGGATAAATCCAGTATGGTTGTGGCTGGGGTCACATCTGGGGGAACCATCCTTAAAGCCATGTTGGAGCAGTTGGAGATCAGTTCCCTTTCACCTGTCGGCCTTGGAGCCCAGGCTTCCGCTGACATAATGATGTTACAAAGCGTGTAGATGCTGCCGATGAGCCTCATTGTATTTCTAAGGAGTCTATCTTTGGTTTCCTATGTGAAGGAAGAATGTCAGCTTAAACCCCTAGAAGGCAGCACAGAAGGGTAGGCTTTCATCACTTTAAATACGAGAGGATTTTGATTTTTTTTTCTTAATCCCAACAGTCTACTACAGTCATCAATAGCCATGCTGAATCTTTGACTTCATCTCCAAACCTTGGTTGATAGACCTCGGAGCCAGTTACTGCATGTGCCACACCCCTGACACTGAATTGGTGTCAGATCTGCAGAGAAAGCACGGGGTGGGGGTGGGGGGCAGGGGGGATGCTTTTCTCTGTTCAGTTTAGGAACTGCCTTGTCAGGCCAGAATCCACACCTTTTCCTCAGTCCCATTTGGTAGCCTGAGGCTTTTAAGAAGCTTGGAGAGATGGCTCAGTGGCCAAGAATGCAAGTTACTCTTGCAGAAGACACAGCTTTGATTCCCAGTATCTGGGTGACTCACAGCTGCCTGTCACACTAGCTCCAGGAGATCCAATGCCCTATCTGACAACCGAGGGCACCTGCACACACATAGTGCATGTACTCCGCTACATTCGTATACACATAAAGCAAACAAATCTCTAAAAATATTGATAGTACTATTTTATCATCCAATATTGTGTGTCCTGAATTACTATCACAGGGTAACTATTCAGCCTTTTTTTGTGGATAGAGAGTTCCTGTGCAGCAGGGAGCTGAGGAAGTCCTGGGTAAGGGGGAAGAAAGTAAGTGAAGTCTAGCGTGGACATGTATTGCTGATGTGGCCCAGCCCTGCTACGGACACTAAGCATCCATCCCAGAGAAGGAGAGATACAGTAAACACAGAAATGGGCGGATACATTGGCACTGATATGGAGTCATGAGAAGGTTTATTACCGTGAAGGTATCAATGTTTCTATAACAAATTCGGGTAGATATGGTGGGGAAATTAAACAGGCAGCAATAGAAATACAAAGCACTTTAAATGCGACCCCATTCCTACAGATTTCTCTTTTGCTTCTCAAGTTTCTTTCCCCTACCCTCCCTGCAGTGGAGAAATTCTAATAAATATGTATACAAGTCAACCTCCCAGAGTAATTTAAAAATAAGAGCTCTCTGTTTTAATCCTTGTTGTGATAACTCACCACAGGCTGAGGAGGCACCCCGTACAACAGGCAGTTTCTCCTCACAGCTGTGTAAGTAAGAAGACAAGATGATGAGCGGCTGGCTGACTGAGCTCTTCCTGAGGGCTCCTTCTGCTTCACACAAAGGAGGGGAGAACAAGAGAGAAAAGAGGAGGGAGGGGATCAAAAGGATGGAAGTCAGGAAGTCATGGACTTTCTATACAACTGTGAAGTACAGGTAGTCTTTTAGTTGGATAATTCATGTACAAAAAAAAATTAGTTACCCATATTGATGATATAATTCTTATATTCTATAAGCCTTTGTGACTAGTAAGACTTCTCAGCTATCTCGGAGGGAAATTTAATTTTTAGTGAAGTCTCCATTTCTTAAACACATGACTGCCAATGATCTAAGATGCCTTCAGGGTACTATATACAGTAAAGTATTATGGTATGTTAATACGTACTTTAATATCTTTAATACTTTAATTATTTTAAAAAGTCAACTGAGTTCCTGACAGACTTTCAGACCATTATATATGTAAGGGTAAGTTTTCTGCATCTACTTCAAAATATTCCCAGAATGCTAGTTCTTAACTGCGTAAAGGAGTAATTACTGCCCAAATGGTTGTGTCTGTGATATCTAGTGTGGAACTATGAAGTTTCACTTTCTTTTCATTTTCTTAAGATTACATGTTAAGTATTGGAAGATCTTTCAGGCTAGCAAGACGGTTTATCAAGTAAAACCAGGTACAGCCTAGCCTGAAGATCTGAGTTCAAATCCCAGAGACTCTACTTTCACCTCCACGTAAGTACTATGACACCAAACACAGACATAATAAATAAGTGGAAAATAAAAAAAAAAATTAAAAAGAAGATTGATCATGTCACTATTATCCGAACAATAATTTCCATGTATTCAGTATCTTTTCTGAAGTTTTGTTCTCTTATAGATTAACATAGACAAGAGCGGGCTGGAGCATGTGATGTACCACTTTCAAGGGTTTGAGAAATAACTCAAGATGAATAATGTTTAAATCGAAATGAATGTGAAATCTACATTAAGTATCAAGAAAAACTTTGGGCTGGAGAGATGGCTCAGTGGTTAAGAGCACTGACTGCACTTCCAGAGGTCCTGAGTTCAAATCCCAGCAACCACATGGTGGCTCACAACCATCTGTAATGAGATCTGATGCCCTCTTCTGGTGTGTCTGAAGACAGCTACAGTGTATTCAGAAATAATAAATAAATAAATCTAAAAAAAAAAAAAAAGAAAACTTTGCACAAAGACAGAGTTAGTACTCTGGTTTCCTCAAAACCCTCGGGCTCAGTTTGGTTTGGCAAGATCACTAGGTTTAAAGAGACCACGTCAGTGCTTTCCTCTCCCAGTGCTTTCCTCTCCCAGAAGGTCTTACTTGCTTTAACCTTCTAGATCTGAGAGCTATGGCCATTAGAGAAACCACAGCAACTCCCACCCTGCTACTTTATTTGAAGTCCCTTGGGCTGGGATGTCAGAGTTTCCATCTCTCGAATGATGGTTCCTCCTCCTCAGTACCACAACCCGATGAGCTATAGTGAGAGAGGAAGCAACTCCCGCTGAACTTCTCTTAATTTAAGACATAAAAAGTTCTTGTCTCTCAGGCAATTCATGTGCACTGTGGCATCCCATTAAAACATCTTAAGAGTAAGGCATAAACATCATATTATTGCTGCTGTCAGACGGAGGATTAAACAGGACCATTGGTGTGCTAAGCACACACTGGACCACTGAACTCTGACACTCACCTCAGCAGAAGCCTTCACGAAAGATGGATCCAGTAATACATTATTACTGCATTGATACTATCGGTACTATGCTGAAAGCAGTTGAAAAGCAGAGAAATTTCCCCATTGACAGCTTATGAGGTAAAAGTCCAAGCCCAAAGACTATACAGCAGCGGTTGGTAGTTTGCCAGAGAGACCTTATCTTGAGTCATTTTTCCTTTAATAATCCCAGTAAACAGAGAAAGGCTTAAAAGCCCACCAAAGACTGAGTGATCTTGCACTATAAGAGTAAGGAAGACCATTTTCTAATGTTTCTATGTGTCTGACATGGTGCCCTGTGATTTCCTTACAACATCTTATTCAATCTTTTCAACAGCCCCAACAAAATGGTGCCCATTATTACTCCTATTTTTCAGATCTAGGAGCTAAAACTCAGAGTTTAAGTAACTTGCCCAGGGCAGCCTAGAAAGTAGTGGAGTAGGGGTTTGAATCCATACCTGTCTGGTCCCTTCTGGGTGGCAGTCAAATCCCAACAGGAAGCACTCTCAAACTCTAAGACTCTCGGCTTTGGTCGTGCTGACCCAAGGTGAGCTCCACTCACATGGCCGAGCTCCTTCCTCTCAGCCCAGTGTCTTTCTCAGTTTCAGTATGCTGTCAGCATGGGACTCTCTGCTAGGTGTCACACATCAGAGAGACGCTGCCTGCACGTAAATACATCGTTATCAGTTTACAAGCCCAGCCTAGGTACTCCATGAGAACACTCTTGTAGCCCTAAATCCCTTGATGTAACCCAAATACTACGGCAAACCCTGAGGCGCCTTGGACCACTTTGAACTCCTGGAGCGTCCTTGGAACAAGAACTATAGTATTGAAGGCCCATCTGATCTGTCCCACTCTTTAGACAGAAAAACGAGATGCAGAACAGTCATGGAGCTTAGGTTGCTAACATGTACCACTGAGAAATAAAAACCAGAAAAACTCACGATTCCTAGGGTCCTCCACATTGGGTAGAAGAGCTGATCAGGTGCAGTCTGCAATTAATTAAATAAATAAATAAATAAATAAATAAATAAATAAATTCAAGTCAAAACAAAACAAAACAAAAATCCCTCCAAACCCTGAAACTCCTGAAAGATAACTGCTCAGACCAATAGCTCCACGCTCACTAAGCGCTCCTCTTCGAGAACTCTAGGTCTGCGTGCTCTCCTCTCCTCTGAACCGGCTCTTCTGCAAAGATTCATGCACCCCTATTTCTCTCTCATGAGTGTCTCGGCGGTTCTTAACCCAGCTTGAAGTCTCCGGAATCTCTATGGAGGTGCAGGTACCTGGATGATTTCTTGACGAGGCTGCGGGAACAGTTTGACTCAGCGTTTCCTTAAGGTTTAGACCTTTCCCTCTCTGCTGCGCGCTGGTGGCATTACATCAGTTAACACGGAAGAGCACTTTTGGGGGGGGGGCACAAATCCACTTTTATTTATTTACTCTCCATTAGTTTAAATCCGGGATGGGTACAGCATCACACGGATTCTGTGTCCAATGGCCTTTGCAGGAAGGTTGCTTCGGAATTTGGCACGAACCATATTGCTATTTTCGTGGGCCCGAGTTTACTTTTCCCAGATCACTCTGGTTTGATTTGGTTTGCCTCCAGGAGTTACTGTATTGTTTTTTTGCTTTGTACAGATAAGCACATCTCTTGCCTAAGTAGAACTCAGTTTCATCTCGGGCATAAACGTCTTCAATTTTAAGTAGACCTGTGTGCTTTCTTTGGTTCCCAAGACCTTGCTTGTAGTCAGCAAAAATGGCCTTGCACCACAGCCTTCCAGACATACTTGCTTTTTTTTTTTTTTTTTTTTTTTTAGAAGTTCTGTTCACAGCAGGCCTCCACAGGCTCTAAGATGGCGGAAAGCACCTTTTTTTTTTTTTAATACACATTAAACTTGCCTTTATCCATGTTTCTGTGGTGTTAAGGACATCCCCATGGTTGTTCAGTTCTCTCCACTGTCATTTCCAGAACCTTTCCCTCATCCACGGTCACAAACTGAAACTCAGCACCCACCAACACTATCTCTCCACTTCGCCCTTCGAACCCTCTGGTATCTGCTATTTTATTTTCTGTCTCAGAGTAGGATGGTTTTAGGTACCATTAGTAAGTGAAGCCAGACAATATTTGTTCTCTTTTTTTTTTCTTATAGGCTTATTTTACTTCGTACCTTTCTTGTTTTTTTTTTTTTTCCTCCTATGTTCCAGCATGCCTCAGAATACCCTTCTTTTTGTAACGGTGAATAATATTGACTAAATGCACAGGCTGCATCTTATCGTCAGACATCTGTGTTGCCTTAGGACTCTTGTGAAAACAGATGCTATGAAAATGGAGTCCAAACACATAAGTTCCCTCACGTTGACTTGCAAGAACATGAGACGTGACTGTCTATTAAAATGAGTCCTTCAAACGAGTGTTAGTGAGCACCCAGTCACAACGACAAGCTCGCTGTGGAACATCCACTTACAGTAGAAGAACTTCGTTCTGGTTTATAAAGGTGTCTGTACATGGTCACGTCACCCTGTCACCTAGGGCCTTTGGTGAAGCAGAACACGGAACAAATTATGTAGCAAAGTTATTCACCTGGTGGTACCCGTGAAGCAGGGGGGAGGAGGGGAAGGGAGAGAAAGGGAGGGGAAGGAATAAAAGAAAAGGTACCAGAGGGAGGGACTAGAGACAAATACATCTTTCAAGGGCAGGCAAACACTCATAAATATGAAATAAAATTAATCTTTATACACATTCAGTGAATAGGGGATTGAGAAAGAAAAAAGAGAAAGTCTGTAAGTATTTCTCACTAAATGCATACTTTGCCGTTTTGTTTTGGTTTTGGAGAGTTTGCGTGGGTGTGGTGTGGGTGTGGGTGTGCACACCAGTGTGAATGAGCAAGAAGGTCAGAGGTGCATACCAGGTGTCTTCCTAAATCACTCTCCATCTTATTTTTTAGGACCGAGTCTCTCACTGAACTTGTTGCTGACCAACGGATGGTCAGTGAGCTCCGGTGATCTGTCTGTCTCCTGACACCCAGCACTGGGCTGCCATGCACCCAGCTTTACATGGGTGCTGAGGGCCCAAACTCAGGTCCTCATGCCTGTTTAGCCAGTGCTTTGCCCAGGAAGTCATCTCTCCAACCTATTTCTTTGATTCCTTTTTTGGTGTAGGATCTTGCCTGTAGCCTGGGGTTTTCTCAGATTATAACCCTCTGCTTCAGTTTCCTGAGCTCTAGAGTTTCAGGGGTGTGCTCCTTGTCTGGCTGCCCAGCCCCAGTAGTTCATTCTTGTTTGTGATGCTAGGGACAGAAGCCAAGTTCATGTGCAAGGTAGGCGTAACCATCTGTAGCATTTAGTTATGCCCAAGGTCATACACATGTCCATACCACACAGCTATACCCAACACCTACTATAGCTATCTTTGTGACTATGGTTGGGAGTTACTGTGGATCTGTAGCTGAATTACAGCTGTCAGGCACGTGATAAACGTCTTGTCAGACACTTCAGCTCAAGGATTTCCCTCAAGATTCCCTAGTTTGCATGGAAGCCACAGGCCATTGTCTTCATTGAAGGTGGAAAAAACCCCAGTACACACTGAATCATGCTACTAAGAGCTTTTCTAACGCTTCCAGTTCATAGTCACATACGAGAGCCAGTTTTCAACTCTTAAGGATGTTGTGAGACAGTTAAAAGCAACCAACACTAAAAATTGAGTTCAGATACTTGGTATCCAAATAAACAGCCTTAAAACCAAAAATAGTAAGTGCTCAAACTCTTGACATCCTGATCTTCTACTGTGTACTCATCATGAGTGTGCCTTAGGCAGCCTTTCTGTCTACTGCACGGTAAAAACACGGTCCAACTTCACCTTCAATGATGTCACAATGTCACAATGATGTCACATTGCCACAACAATCTCACATTGTTATAGTAACACCTTGAAATTGACCATTAAAGGGGTGTGTGTGTGTGTGTTTGTCTCTCTGTCTGTCTGTCTGTATCACAAAATTCACAAACACCAATCAGATCATCAGAATTTTATTTGTTGTTTTATTAAATTTCTACAAGAAATTTCTACACTCTACATAAATACTGAAGAGAACACTGACTTTTCAAAGCTTTTCCCTCTTTGGAATCTTTTATCAGGCATTTATCATGACACTGCTGCATCTCTTATTTATATCTGCCATGGAAAAGGGAAGACACCCAGGCCGCAGCACACATCTATAATCCTGGTAGAGGTGACGTTAAGGCAAGAAGGTCATCTTCAGTTACGTCATGAGTTCAAGGGCAGACTAGAATCCATAAAACTCTGTCTCAGATTCAAAACGAAGCCTGGTAAATAACTCAGGTGATAAAGGCACTTGCTATACAAGCCTGAAGACCCAAGTTCAGTCTCCAGAGTCCATGTAAAAGAGAAGGGGAAAGCCAACCCACAAAATTGTCCTCTGACACACACACACACCATGCCATGTGTCACCTACCACCCCCACTTACACACAAATAAATAGATATATATTAACATAAAGATAGCATTTCTAGAACTCTGTTTCACTTTTTGTACAGTAACACTGTCAGGAGTCCTATGGGACCTATTGACTTTTGGTTACATTGTTCAGGGTTTACATTATGTTCTATATAAATCCCGACACCTAGCCAACTGCAACATCACACACTCTAGCAATCTATAGTCACATTTCTTAGCTTTTCATTCCATTTGAGTCATTTTTCTATGTAAATGTTGTATGTGGGATAACACTCATCACACTCTCAAATAGCTGTTTACCAAAATTTTTAATATACTTAACATTATCAAATAAATAGTCATTACCCTCAAATGACCTGGCATCTTAGACTAGCATCTTAGTCACTGTTCTATTGCTGTGAAGAGATACCATGACCACGGCAACTCTTATAAAGAGAAGTATTTTATTGGGATTGGCTTACAGTTTCAGAGTTTTAGTCCATTGTCATCAAGGTGGGGGGCATGACAGCACACAGGCAGACATGGTAGCTGTGAATTCTATATTCAGATCCATAGACAGTAGGAGGGGAGAGCCACTGGGTCTGGCCTGAGCTTTGGAAACCCCAAAGCCCACCTCTGTCATACACTTTCTCCATCAACACCACACCTACTCCAAGACCCCACCTCCCAATCTCTCTAAATTAGCACCACTCCCTGGTGACCAAACATTCAAATACATGAGCCTATGGGGGCCGTTCTTATTCAAACCACCACATCTACTCCCTGGCCCCACAGGCTCGTTGCCATATCACAATGCAAAAATGAGTTCAGTCCAACTTAAAAAGTCCTTATAGTTCATAACAGTCTCAACACTGTTTAAAAGTCAAAGTCTCTTCTGAGACTCATGGCACTCTCTTAACTGTATGACCCTGTAAAATCAAGATGAAAAGGCAGATCACATACTTCAAACATACAGTATCACAGGATATGCATCCCCAATCCAGAAGGGAGGAAGGAAAGCATGGTGAGGAAATACTGGATCAAAGCAAGACCAAAACCCAGCAAGGCAAACTCCAAACTCTGCATCTCCATGTCTGATGTCAAAGGGCTCTTCAGATCTCCAACTCCTTTCAGCTTTGTTGACTGTAATACACTTCTTTCTTCTGGGCCTATTTCCACACTATTTTCTGCTTTCCTCAGCAGATATCCCATGTCTCTGGCATCTCCGACATCTTGGGGTCTCCAACAAAATCCAGACTTCACCCTCACATCTCCATGCAGAAGCCTCTGTGACCCTCCAGTTGAGCTCCCCTGACACAGGCCTGGCCTTAGTGTCTTTCTTCAGTCACTGAGGGAGATTCCATAACTCCTTTCTTGTATCTTTGACTCTAAAGCCAGAACCACGTGGCTGAAGCTACCAAGTTCTACTGCTTGATGGCGCTGGAACATGGCCCCCTCATTCAGTTATATCTGCATCAGCTTCCTGGTTTTGACGGTTTCCTTCACTGCTTAAATGTTTCTTTAATTCCTTTCCACAAGTTGGAAGCTTAGCTGGGGGCGGGGGTCTTGCCCTGAAGTCACCACTCCTTTTACGTATGTCAGTTAGTATCAGGTTTTTCTTATCTGTTCAACATCCTTGAACACAGGACTTAGTTCCCTTACATTTCCTGGTGCCCCTTTCTCTTTCTCAGTTTGCATTTTCCCTTGCTCACCCTGCTCCTGTTCATCTAGATCTGCCTTCTAATAACCACACAACACAGTCAATACCAGGCTGTTTTGAAATCTCTGTCAATGCCATTAATCCAAAACTCTTCAATTTAGCCTGAGCAGACTTTTCAGACAAAGGCAAACATCAACCACGTTCTTCACCAAAGTACACATTATTCTCCTTTGAAACCTCTTGAGCCAGGCTGCCATAATCTTCCATTCCTCTCAGCACCACCGTCTCCCATGCTCCTACTGGAACGGCCCATCAAAGTCAGAATTCAACTGCTTTCCTAATCCACAGTCCCAAAGTCCACATTCTACCAAGAAACATGGACAAGCCTGACACAGCAAAACCTAAGTCCCTGGTACCAACTTCTGTCTTAGTCAAATTTCTATTGCTGTGAAGAGACACCACGACCATGGCTACTGGGGATTGGTTCCAACGCTTTGAATTAATCCGGCCCCCCAAACCTGGAATCTGAATGTTCAAGCGCTGCAGGTCCTTGCCCCCAATTGGTTTTTGTTCAATCGATGAAGAGCCAACAGCCAATGGATAGGCAAGTAAGCTGAGGCAGGATCTTTAGATTTGCACGGGCTAGGAACTAAGAGAAGGAAGAGAGAGAATCGCCATGACTAGGAAACCCATTTCCTTCTACTGGGTTGCCTTGTCCAGCCTTGATATGAAGATTTGTCACCTAGTATTATTCTAACTTCTCATGCTATAGTTCCGATGCTATCCCTGTGAGACCTGCTCTTTTCTGAAGGAAAATAGAGGAAGAATGGATCTAGGAGAGAAGGTAGGCGGGAGTAACTGAAGGCATCGGAAGAGATGATTGGCAGGGAGAATGCGAGTGAGCCGGAGAACTCAGCTCCTTTCTGAATTCTCACAGATGCTGCTTTCCTGTCACCACACAAGCCAGGAACTGGGAAATTTTACTTACTAATAAAAAGAAAACAAAGGGCTGGGGTCTTAGCTCGGTTGGGAGAGTGCGTGCCTAGAGTGGACTAAGCTCTGGCTTCTGTTCTCAGCCCTACCTAAAGCAATTTGCACTTGTAACCTACACTCTTGGGAGGTGGAGAAGGCAGGCAAATCAGAAGGGTATCCTCTGCTACAGAGTAACTTTGAAGCCAACTTGGACTACATAAGGTGTCTCAGGGAACAGAATAAAGAGTGGTAGTCTCAAAGAATTAACCTTGGGGACACTTCGGGGAACACTTATGTAAAACTTCAGCTTAAACCTTTTCTTTTCTTCTCTTTTTTCTTTTTTTTTTTTGAGTCCATTTTACCAAGGAAACACTAGTGTGTCGTCTTTATAGACAAGAAAAAAGAAACTCTGAGAATGTGTTTTTTAGAGAGCCCAGATTTATAATTTCCTTCTCCACCCCATTTTATTCCTTTGCTGATTGGAAACTTTCCATGTACAGGAGAGTGTAGACACAACCCCAACACTGAACTGCAGACAATTTTGCATATTCTAGCCAGTCCTTTCTCTGTGCATATCTTAAAATTGAAACCAAGCTGTATTTGCAGTTCTGTATGTTGTTGAGCTTAGTGTCATGAGTGTATAAGCATTCTTATCAGCTAATAAAATGCCTCCTCTATGCTTAAAAAAAGTATGGTAAAAATACATAAGGTAAAACTCTCCATCTCAACCCCTAACACCTTATTATGTTTATGTATTTTGCGCATACACAATTTTGTGCCTACACACTTGTGTGCCATGGCGTGCATTGTGAGCGTCACTTGTTACTTTATAATATGTGACTTCCAGGGACTGAACTGAAGTCCTCAGGTTTGGCAGCCAGCACCTTAACCCACGGAGCCTTCCCACCAGCCCGTTAACTCTAAGACCTTAAGAGTGTGTGTCTTTAAGTGAACACAGTATATCGGTCCCTCGCTGGAAAGCTGGAATGTTTAAGTTTAACAAACTTGTGAAAAGATATTTGTTTATGTCTCAATTTACTTCTAGGGGATAGATTCCCAGAAGTGTGATTAATAGATAAGGAACATGAATATTTCACAGGTCTCAACATCTCACCAAGTCACTGTCCCTTTCTATGTCACTGCATAAAAACAGTCATTCTGCTGCCCCCCCTAGTGTGACAATCTGATGAAACGGAATTATGTCATCCTCTATTGGTGAAGGTCCCCCAAGCACGTGGATCCATGTGTCATTAGTGACTGGTCCTGCTCTGCCTCAGGAAACAGCTCAGTTACAGGGAAGGGGAGGGTCCACTTCATAGACCAAGGGCAGCCTGGCTTCTCCTTCACCTGAAGGCTAGAGCATCTAGCCTCTTATAGGTGAGCACCAAGACAAAGATGAGCAGCCCTAGGTGGTGGCTCTCCAAGGAAAGAACAGGTGTGGTTGTTCCTGATGGTAGTTCTAGTTTTTAGGAAGCTGACGCAGGAGGATTGTCCAGTGTTTAAGACTAGACTGGGCTACAGAATGAGACACTGTCTTGAGCCTAAACTTTTGAAAAGAGAGAAAGGATGGTTGGTGAAGTATCTAGAAAACCAGTTAAGCTGTGTCCCATGCAGGATATATTCATATTTAACAGCAAGTTCTCTTCTCAGAAGAGAGGAAGATAAAATGAAGTTAAGGGAAACAAGCAGGACTCAGAACTCACAGCAGCAAATGGAAAATGGCAGCCTCCTTACTTGATAAACTCACATATTCATGTCTAGTTTTCTTTGAAAGTGTTAGGTTTTTTTTTAAAAAAAATAACTTTTCTACAATTTTTAAGCAAAATGTTCTTATACTATAAGTTCACTATAGAACATTTAAAACATACAAGGAAAATATTTAATAAAATAAAAACTATATGTGTTGATAAGTATCGTAGCAGATATCAACTGTGGAAGTTGCTATCTACTGCTAATGTTTTATTATTTCTCATGTGTATGAGTATAAATAGCGTCTTACTTTTCTATTGCTGTGATGAAACACCAAAACCAAAAGTCATTGAGGAGGAAAGTATTTGGCTTACATACTCTGTATCAATAGTCTGTTGAGGGAAGCCAAGCCAGAAATTCAAGCAGGGCAGGGAACCTGGAGGCAGGAGCTGATGCACAGGCCATGAAGGGGTGCTGCTGCTTACTGGCTCACTCCCCATGGCTTCCTAGGCCTGCTTTCTTATAGAACCCAGGACCACCAGCCCAAGGATGGTCCCACACACAATTGGGATGCCCACAGCCCATCAATCACTAATTAAGAAAATGCCTATGTTGCGGTCAGCCAATTAATCCTGCGATGTACAGCCCAGTCTTGTGCAGGCATTTCCTAGTCAAGGTTCTCTCCCCTCAGATGACTATAGCTTGTGTCAAATTGACCTAAAACTAGCCCATTTGAAAACAAAATGCAGATTGTATTATATATGTTCTGTTTTTGTTTCTCACTTTTCATTACACTCTGAGTATTTCTCCAGACCAGGATTGTTGACCCGTGAAATCCATGCATGAGAAGAATAACCACCCCCATTTAGTTCAGCAGAACACTGCAAAGGGGGTTTTGTCCTTTATGGGTCCTGTTTATTCCAAAGAGGAAGAACGTACATCTCATACCTCAGTTCTAGGAACTAGGACCGGGACGTCTACACTATGAACAATGCACTCTGGGGAGCATGTTTGAGTTCATATCTGGAGATATAGAGGTGTTGGCTAGCTACCTCAAGAATACATTTTTTAAAAACCCTATAATATAAATAATGAAATTAGCTTAGAAAGTTTAAATAGCTTCTCTAAAATCATCACAAGTGAATCTAGAAGCTAGAACTGAAACCCAAACAGACTGTACTTCCTCCTCCTCCTCCTCTTCTTCTCCTTCTCCTCCTCCTCCTCTTCCTCCTCCTCCTTCTTCTCCTTCTCTTTTTCTCCTTCTTCTCTTCCTTCTCCTCCTCTTGCTCCTCCTCCTCCTCCTTCTTCTCCTCCTCTTCCTTCTTCTTCTTCATTGTCCTCTTCTCTTTCTTCTTCTGTTGCCTCTGCTTCTTCTTTTGTTTTTGTTTTTTTGAGACAGTGGTTCTCTGTGTAGCTCTAGCTGTTCTGGAACTCACCCTGTAGATGAGGACAGCGTTGAACTCACCGATTTGCCTTTATCTGCCTTCCTAGTGCTGACACTGACGACATGTGCCTCCACCACCTGCCTTTATTGCTTCACTTTTATCTATACGTTGACTTGAATTCTTCATCTTTCAGCTTAGAATTCAGCAGAAGATGCCACAAATGCAGTTGCAGCCTCTTTGTCACCTCCTGCAGCTGTTCATGGGTTTAGCTGTCCACATACAGGGCTGATCTGACGTCTCAAAATCCTGGCTTTGTTGTATAATCTCCAAGAGGCTCTGTGTTCCTTATAGAAACCACCCTTTAGACTTAAGAGGTGTCGGGGGCTGAACTGCATCAACCAAGAGGTTGTATCCCTGAACCTCAGTATTTCAGAGTGGGGTCTTTCTCCAAAATGGGAGTATTGTAGGTGTAATTAAGATAGAAACATTAGTATTAGACGAAGGCCAGAGTGTAGAAGTCTGTATGAGACTAGCATATGGTTGTCAAGTTGCTGGAGTTGCCGGAGTTTCAGGTATGCATGAGCATGGCTGACTGCATTACGGTTTTATTTCATTGTTGACAACCATATACTAGTCTCTTACCGTTTGGGGTTTTGTATGAAAATGGGAAATTAGCCTATAGAAGCAGACATGTAAACAGGGTAAAATGCAGACGTGCAGATATGCAGACAAGGGGAAAAGCACTGGGAGCAAACAACCAAATGCAAATCAAGAGGAAGCAGGAGAGCAGGGCCTTCCCTCTCTGCTCTTACAAGGAGCCAAGCTGCTTACACCATGATTGTAAACATTTGGGCCCAGAACAGGAAGCCAACAAACTTCAATGGTTCAGTCTGTGCAAAAGTGGTCTCTGCACAGAAATCCCGGAAGCTACTATAAAATTGCTGGATTGTGAAATCTAGAAGTGTAATTTGGGAAGTATAGCAGATCTGGAGGAAATGGAAGAAGCCAGTTAAGACTGTTGCAACTCCCTTTCAGAATACCAGTTTCCACGACTCATGGTTTATAGCCACTTCCTATTGAGTTCTGTAGACATTAAGTTGTGTTTCGTGAGCCCCCAGTTCAATAGTCTCAGTACTCTCATTAAGACCATTGACAATACGCTTCCCCTGTTCTTCCTCCTCCTCTTCCTCCTTGAGATAGGATCTAACTATATAGCCCAGGCTGACCTGGAATTCAGGAACCTTCTTCCTCAGTCTAGAAGTTGCTGAGTTGCAGGTATGCACCAGCGGCTGACTGCACTATGGTTTAATTATTGACAACTATATGCTAATCTCTTTTGTCATAAACCTCATTTTAAACCATGCTGGGGCACTAGCTCCAGAATAAGTCTGGGCATCCCAGCCTTTGCTCTCTTTATTATAATGGCCTTTCCATTCTTCACTATTACATATTGAGGCTTCTTTCAAGATCTTTCAATGAAACACCTAACCTATTGTTTCTGGGTTTTTGGTTTGTTTGTTTGTTTGTTTGTTTGTTTGTTTGTTTTGAGGTAGGGTCTCTCTACAGAGCCCTGGCTATCCTGAAACTCAACTATGTACATCAGTGTGGCCTTGAACTCATAGAGATCTACCTACCTCTGTCACCCAGGTGCTGAGATTAACTACCTATTATTTCTAAAATGGCTAAGTAAATAACCGCTGGACTTCACTGTATGTTCTAATTTCATTACTCTTTCTATATCTGGAAAAGTAACATCCAGGCCTAAGAGTGAAGGGATTCAAGGTGATCCCAGAAAGAATGAGGAAGTCAACCCAAAGTGGAGTTGGAGTTTTCTACTGTTGACCAGGCACACAGAAATACACACATCTGCAGAGGAAAGGGCTTCTTTTTCTGATTCCATGGTAAATTTAATAAATGTAATTATAGCAAAAGGAACAAATGGATCCCTTAAGTGTTTGAAGGGACCTGGAGTGATGACTTAGCAATTAAGAGCGCTAGCTACTCTTGCAGAGGACCCAGGTTCAAGTCCCTGCACGCAATGGCAGCTAACAGCTGTCCATGACTGCAGTTCCAATGACTCTAATGCCCTTCAGTAGCCTCTGAAACACAGGCATGTACACAGTACACAGACATGCATGCAGGCAAGACACCTATAACAGAAAACAATTTTTTTAAATGCAAGTTGTCAGGAGGCAGACACCGGAGGATCTCTGTGAGTTTAAGGGCAGTCTGCTCTACAGAGCAAGTTCCAGGACAGGGAAGACTACACAAATAAACTATGTCTTAAAAAACAAATAAAACCTGTCTTGAAAAAAAAAGAAAAAGGAAATGAATGATTTCAACCCAAATTATAGTATCCCGCTAATTTCTATTAGCAAACACTAGTGGCAAACTCGGGCTAAAAAGCACAAATTCCCACATCATAAAGTCAGAATCATTTTTATGTTCTTGCTGATACAAATGGTACCATTATTAGAACTCCCAGAGCAGCAATACCGATGGGGTGAACATTCTTATTGCTGTGTGTAACACGTTGCTTCTGCCTGGTTAACCAGCTTAACATTAATAGATGCTCTTAGGTTTGCCCAAAAGAGTCCATGTTTGTTCTTCTCTGTCGGCCATTCCAAATAGGTCCTCCGTGCCATGAGAGTTTTGAGCTTGTGATAATTGGTAGGAATGGAGTACTGTGGAATGGGCTCCAGCAAGATCAGGATTAAGTTATCAGAGCCTTCATGGAAGAGATTGTGATGGGCAAAGTAGAGTTCATAATGGCACCACTCACTCTGGATGAAGTGGGGAGACAGCACAAAGATGGACTTGTAACTCTTCTCAATGAAGTGGATGATGTTCTCCACAATGCTCTTGCCAGGGACAAAGTTTCTCTCATGGAGGCAAACCCGGATGTCATCTTTCTCTAGGTTTGGTAGTAATTCGTTCTTCACCCAAGCAGAATCAAGCCCACTGTATGAGACAAAAGCATGGAACTGGAGCTTTCTCTGGAGTTCCTCTAAGGGGATGTTCTTGGACCTGTGCCTGGTCTGTGTCCACTGACACAGCATCCTCACATACCAGGGCAGATCAAAGTAGAGACAGAAGAAGGCCCCAGTGGCAGCCAGCAGCAGCATAGTGGCCCCGATGATGACAGTCAGCAGAATGGTATCACAGGATAGTGGAGACATGTGGAAGTCCTGCAGTAGGGTTCCCTTAGTGCTTACTGGGTAGTCACACCTGTAAGATTCAGGCCAGCCCTCCACCAATTCTCTGGATACCTGGCCTATGTTTTTGACAAACTCCCTCAGCTCACATGTGCATTGGAATGGGTTATTCCCCGCTGATAAGGATCTAATATTCTGACAGCTCTGGAAGAAATCCTCAGAGGGGTGGGAAACTGAGTTATGGTCGATGACCAGCACAGAAAGGCTGCTGAAGGCCCCACATCCAGGAAGGTCAGTTAAAGAATTGGATGCTACATTGAGTTCCTGCAAAGCTTGCAGGCGGGTGACATCTTCAGGGATGCTCATTATCCTGTTGTTGTGAAGGTCAAGGACCTTGACCTTGGGAGGTAAACATCTGAAGACAGAGCCTGTAAGCAAATTTGAAGACAAATTTAAAACTAACAAACTCTGGGGCCAGGAACATTGGTTTTCCCCATCACTGTACGTTAGAGAATTCCGGCTAATGTCTAGTTTTTGTAGGGATGTCATCTCCGCAGACATAAGAATTATATTTTCAAAGTTTTTTAACTGATTCTTTCGTAAGCTAAGTGTTTTCAATCCAATTAAGTTTCTACAATCCTTAAAAACCGTGTCTGTTAAAAGGTTATCTGTAAAATCCAAATGCAGAAATGGGCTAACTTGGAATGGGCAAAGCATGTGGACCATGTGTGTCCCAGATATTGTCAAGTTTTGGATGTTCATATTGGAAAAGGTACTGTATATGAAACTTTGGGGAAAGCTAAATACATCAGTGACAAGATCATGTATCGACAAAGCCTTCAGAGAAGTACCAGAATAATTGAACCTTTTGAAGATAAGTTGACCTTGTAGCTTCACGTTTGAAATTGAGAAATACTTGACTGGTGTATGCCAAACCAACTGGAGGATATTAATGAAGGAATCCCACGTTGTTTCCACATTGTTCAGGATAAGATTTGAGAGCTTCAGATTCTTTCTAAGTTTTGACAAAGCAGGTAAGAAGTAAGAACAGTTCTTGTCTTCAAGCACACACTTGATGTTAGACAATTCCAAACTGATCATAGTGCTGACAGACACATCCACAAGAAAACGAAATTCTCTTCCCGATGGGAAAATGATATGCAGGATCTCAGTGCTAATGTGCTGAAGACACGTGAGGTCTTCTTTTTCCCCATAAGTGTGTCCTAACACCAGCAAAACCTTACTGATGTTCAAATGAGCAATCAGCTGCACACTTGAATTTTGTACATGAGAACCGCTCAATCCCAGAAATTGTAGTTGGGACATGTTGCCAAACTCTTTGCATATGGGCAGGGCATCAAATGCATTAAAGGAAAGGTCTAAATGTTTGAGGTTGGCTGCTGGGTGGCAAGAGATCACCCTTAACTCATTGTGGGACAAATCCAAATATTCCAGCTCCATGTTGAATTTGAAAACACTGATATTAAGATACTGGAGTCTGTTGTAGGACATTATCAAGACCTTCAGCTTAGACAATGAGAGGATGTCAGAAGTCCAAAGCTCAGATATCTTGTTTTGTGATATATCTAAAGTAGTTGTTCGCAAGGGTAGGTCCTTGGGCACACTGGTAAGGTTTGCATTTGGCCTCTTAACGATAATCTCACTTTCGTCAGATAACTGGATTTTGATAAATGTCAGTCCTAAGACAATGACACAATAGAAGATGAGGGAATTTGTTCTAGTCATTGTATGGCAATAGACATTCCTGAGGTCGCTGCTATTCTTCAGAGCATCTCCACATGGGTATAGGTCCTAGGAAAAATTCACATTACATGATTATATGAAATTAGGCACTAAAATTTTTTCTTATTAGAGATTCATGAAATGAAGGCTACATTCTTTAGAGTTATACACTTCAAAACCAGGAAGGTTGATAAATTAGATGGATGGTAGATAGATAAACAATAGATAGTGTAAACTCTATTGAACAGATTAGATAGATAGATAGATAGATAGATAGATAGATGATAGATAGATAGATAGATAGATGATAGATGATAGATAGATAGATAGATAGATGATAGATGATAGATAGATGATAGATAGATAGATAGATAGATGATAGATAGATAGATAGATGATAGATGATAGATAGATAGATAGATAGATGATAGATAGATGATAGATAGATAGATGATAGGTAGATAGATGATAGATAGATAGATAGATGATAGATAGATAGATGATAGATAGATAGATAGATAGATAGATAGAGAATGAATAGGCATTAGATATAGATGTAGATATAGATATATACATAGGCGTGTATGTGTGTGTGTGTGTGAGTGTATGTCATAGTACATGTGTGGAGGACAACTTGTGGGAGGAGTCAGTTCCCTCCTTGCACAATGGGAGACTCCGTGATTGAACCCAGTTTCTCAGGTTTGGCAGCATGTGCCTTTACCCACTCAGCCATCTTGCTAGCCCCAAACAACTATTTATATGGCAGGAACTGGAGGAGGCTCTGGAGACACCACAGCCCTGCCGATGCCTGGCTTTGTACTTTCGGTCTCCAGAATAAACTGCCATTGTTTTAAGCCACTTAAATTCATGACGATTTATTGCAGGAGCTGTAGGGTTGGAACACGAATGGTCCATGGAAACTCCCCATCCTGGATAACTTAATGTTAACTTGATACAAGCTAGAGTTAACTGAAAAGAGAAATCTCAATTAAGAAAATGCCTCCCTAAGATCCAGCTGTAGGGCATTAATTAATTAATGGCTGATGGGAGGGGGCCAAGCCCATTGTAAGTGGTGCCATGCGTGGGCTGGTGGTCCTGGGTTCTATAAGAAAGCAAGCTGAGCAAACCAGAACCAAGCCAGTAAGCGGCACCCCACCGTAGCCTCTGTATCATCTCTCACCTCCAGGTTCCTGCCCTGTTTGAGTTCCTGTCCTGACTTCCTTCGATGATGGACTATGGTATGGAAGTGTAAGCCAAAAAAATTCTTTCCTTCCCAAGCTTCTTTGTTATGGTGTTTTATTACACTAATACTAACCCTGACTAAGACACTCCCCTGGCTCTGACCCTCTCAAACACATTTAGAAGCCAGGCTGAGACTCACTTCATGCCTTTTAATGCTTCGACATGAGAAGTTCAGGTGTCCCACAACTTTTTTAGAGACCTCTGGGTCACTGTGTCATGACCTCCCTGCTATCACTCGTTGTCACCTACACAGGTTTTGGGGACTAATTTTGGTCTTATTCAAAAGCTGATAAAGATCACAGTAAACGGTAATTTATTCATTCATTCATCCATCCATTATTTATCCAGCCAATATGTTACTCATCCATTAGCCATGTTTTAGGATCTAGACACAGAACACAGGGCCTAGACAGAAGAAGACAAAGTCTGACTGTCAAGTCAAAGACCTGTTAATAAACAACTAATTTTAATTTCATGTAGTGGTTAAGTGTAATCTAGAGAAATGAATAGGGTTAACAATAACCACTGAGGCAACGCTGAGTAATTCGTTTTAAATGATTCACTAGAGAAAGCCTTTCTGAGATGACCCCCGGGGGTAGACACAGCAATGAATCCAAAGAGCCAAAGGAAAAGTCCTTCTTGCAAAAGAGAAGGCAAACACAAAGTCTTGAGATAGAGCTGAGGTGAGCTGGTCTGGGGAACAGGGAAGTCAGGGATAGCGTGGGGTAAAGAGACTTAGGGCCAAGATCACTCGAAGCCTTGTGGGTCATGGCAAGGAATTAGGGTTAGCTTCTATATTGGTCACTTTTCTCTGCTGTGATAAAAGCAACTTGAGGAAGAATGGGTTTAGTTTTTGGTTGGGGGAGGGGCAGAGTCCGTTCCGGTATAGAAGCCATGGCTGCTGGAGCAGGGAGCTGGATAGTCACATTTTCATCCAGAGAGAAGAAAGAAGAGAGAAGAGATAAGAGAGAAGAGAGAAGAGAGAAGAGAGAAGAGAGAGAAGAGAGGGGAGAGGGAAGAGGGGAAAGGAGAGGAGAGGGGAGGGGAGAGGGTACAGGGGAGAGGGGAGAAGGGAGAGAGAGAGAAACTGAGAAATCCTTAAAAACCACCCCAGAGTGACACCTACTTCTTCCACAAGGCTCCACCTCCTAAAGACTCCATAGCCTCCCCAAACAGCACCACTAACTGAGAGCAAGTGGTCAAATACATGAGCCTGTGAGGGCACTTGGCATTCAAACCACAACAGATCCTAAACAAAAAGATACGGAGTTATAATAATGCATGCATCTATCCATCCATTTATTCAGCCAATATTGGAGGGATTTAAAGATGGAAACGCTTCAGAACATCTTTTTTCATTCATTCATCAAATGGATATTTCCCCCTCTCAAGTGTGAGGCATTGTTTGGGGTTGTTCCCATTGCTCTGGTTATCAACCCATATGACCTCGGATGCTGTCCTGTTGTCACCTGTCCTGTGGGATATGAGAACAAAGGCAGCTGTGTTGAGATGAACCTAAGAGGAGCTTTAAATGAAGGCTGCACACCTATGCAGTTCCCTCCGTGGATTTTAAAACTCCCTGGAATGTGACTAGAAAAACAAGACATCAGGACCAACCAAGAGCCAGATTCCTGTCCACACGTCCCTCACCGTACATCAGATGGCATAGACAGGTCTAAAGAATTCAATTCTCAGAAATAGACCTGAGCTATAGAAGTTCCAGGCTACGCATGCTGACCTCTCTGCTTTCCAGAACCTTCCCTGGACTTAGGTTTCTGTAGAGGTGTCAATGATTGCCCTCGCTTCGCCGAGTTCTTCACCAGCTGCATTCACAAGCTCTCTGAGCAAGAAAGATGAGGGAGTATGAAGATTCGTGGGAAAAGCAAGGCCAGACTTCTCATGGCATCGATTGCTCTAGGAAAGACCTAGGAATGTTCCAGTTACCCTAGACCAGCACCCCAAAAAGCGACCGACACAAGGAGCCATATTTAAATGAGTGTTATGGGGCTGAATCGGTGAGCTCCCCCCCCCCCGAAATATTTGAACTTGAATTTCCAAGGAGGTGAGGTTAGGACACAGGCCCCTGGGAAGGTAGAGGTCATAGAGACGGAAATCTCAAGAATTGGATAAAGGTCCCTACAAAAAGGACTTCATAGGGCTCTCTCTGTTTCTTCCAAGAAGACATGAGATGTTGGCCATCCACAATAAGAGATCTTTTGCCAAGTCCCAAGCATAGGGCACCCTCAACATGGACTTCCAGCTTTTAGCAATACCAGGATACATTTCTCTTGTTTTGGGGTGAGTGTGTGTGTGTGTGTGTGTGTGTGTGTGTGTGTGTGTGTGTGTGGTCCCAGGGATCAAACTCAAGACCCAGAACATGCCAGGCAAGCTCTATTCCGTGAGCTACACCCAGAGCCCTAGGATCCTGTCATTTAAAGGTCACTATCATTCTTCTTATGGCAGCCCAATTTTAAGAAGACAATGAGAATCAAAATAATACCCAGTTACCCCCTGGGTAATCCCTGGATACTGGCCAGGGTTCAGTATCCCAGGACAGAATCACATATTATAATCAGGTCAAAGAAAACATAATTGGGCTTAAGACTTGGGCTTCTCTAGTTATTTCCACGTGTGTATCTCTATCAGAGACTTTCCCCCAAATCAAGCCTAGACTTCAGTGAGGCAGTAGTCAGTACTGTTGGGCATAAAATGTGGAGAGGTCTCTATGAGCAAGACGAAGTATCTTTGTTCCCTTAACAGCCAAAGCCTCAAAGGGCTTGAATCTACCTATGGCCAGGTACGTAATGAGACAGCCTGACCCAAGCATGTGAACAGTGTGCTTCTGCTCTGCACTTACCTAAATCAGTTGACTCCGGAGCCCTTTTACTTCAAGTCACTAATTGGAGGTTCTTAGTGTCTGAAACTACTCTTCATTTGTATAATTAAGAAATCAAGGGCTGGAGAGATGACTCAGCGGTTAAGAGCCCTGACTGCTCTTCCAGAGGTCCTGAGTTCAATTCCCAGCAACCACATGGTGGTTCACAACCATCTGTAATTGAATCTGATGCCCTCTGGTGTGTCTGAAGACAGCTACATTGTACTCATACACATTAAATAAAAAATAAATAATTTTCTAAAAAAGAAATCAAAATATTAGGGCTAGTGAGATGGCTTAGCAGGTAAAGGCAGTTGCCACCAGCCCTGACAACCTGGGGCACACACAGTAGGAGGGAATCAGCCTCCATAAACTGTCCTCTGATTTCCACATGTGCACATGCAAACACACACACTCAAAAATAAAGAACTAATTTTTTAAAGAAATCAAAGTATATATACAAAGAAATGAATTTTAGATATTTGTAGAATCTCTAAATTGTAGATAATAAACTCACTAAAGTCACTAAAAATCAATGTCTAAATTTTCTAGTCCAAACAAAAAGAAACTTGTTACTATTTCTTTTGTTTTTGTTGTTGTTATTTCTTTTTTTTTTTTAGACACCCTCTCAGTGTGTAACCCAGCCTAGCCTGGAATTCAGTTTGTAGCCACGTAGACCAGGGTGGCTTCAAACTTGCAGTGACACTCCTACCTCAGTCCTTAGACTTTGGAGATGACAGGTGTGTAGCACCATGCCCTGCCAAAGTATTGTTGATCAACGTCTTATCGATAGTCACTGACTCCCGTCTCTTTCAGAACCCCCAAACCACTTTAACATGAACAAAAAGGATGATCTGTTAATTGAATGAAAGGAAAAACTAAACGGAAACTTTAAAAGCATGAAACATCTTCAGATATATTTGTGTCTGTCTTTATGATCCAGGACAAGCTTAGCTGCCACCAAACGACATAAGGAAGTGGCATGTTTGCATTACCTCTGCTCAGACACTCCGGGGACACCAAATCAGGATTTGGCTGGTTTTAAATGGCAACACCTACACAATGAACCTCGCTCAGTAAGCTTAGTTCTGCAAACATGCGTGAAAAGCTTTCTCTGTGCCAGGGTAACTATTAACCGTCCTGGAAGGCCGGACAGAGGGCAAGAGCATTCCTGCTTGGCTTCCAGTGAGGCTGTGGAAACTTCTGCACTGATCAACTTGGATGTGGCCTGAGAGCATTTTCAGAACCTACGATTCCACCTTGACTTCCAGCTCCAGTGTCAATAGTCTGAGCAAACAGACAAGAGTATCTAGTAAGAGTAACCCATAAGAAAACCAAAAATAAGCCTCCCCATTAAAACCAAGGAGCCGTGCATTACAGTGCTTCTCCAGGAGAAATGAACTATACTATACGGTCTCCTTTCGTTGCCCTGGGACAGACTGCTTGATAAAGAAAAGAAGTTAATTCTACTTACAGTTCTGTTCCACAGACAAGGGGTCAGTCACATCCCACGATGACCTTACTAGCAGAATCCCAGTGCAGCACATGGCAAGAGCTGGGGACATATATATCATTCCGGTCTGACCCCTGCTAGTTTCCTTCCAAGGTACCACCTCCAAATGCCATAGTCAGACTGAGCTTTTGCTTTCTTCGTGCCTCAGAGAAGGTATCCAACACATGGACTCTTGGCAGACACACTCAAGTGTATGTGGGTCACAACATGTCCTGTCTTCCGGAACATTTCACTGAGAGGAATGTGGATGGGGAGAAGGAGAGATTAGGAAGGTCATCTAATATCAAAACAGCTGTGTCCAAAACCCAAAAACACCTGTAACTAAGTACTCATTGCCTTACACATGCACACACACACACACACACACACACACACACACACACACAGAGTAACACACAAGGTCTTGAAAACAAATCACGTGAAGGGAAGCTCTTCTCTGATTTAGATTGGACAAATACTAGTTTCAGATCACACAGTCACAGTAACTAAATAGGCTACTTAGAGAAACATCCACAACTTGATCACAGACACCTTTTCCATTTCTACATGGCAACTAGCACTGTCCTTGTTGTTAAAAATAGAGTAATTTGTTTTACTTACCAAGACAACCTGCCTGTCCGGCAGAGCAGTAAGAAATTCAAGCACCTACTTCCTCCAACCTGCAACTGCTTTCTGTATTGAAAGGAAGGGCTCCTTACTGCCACCTACTGTTCATTACTGGAACTACACCACAGCTTAAAGCTAAAACTAGTTTGTAGACTTATACACACATAGAGTTGTATCTTTATGGCTGTACATTTTATTACAGTAGACTCACTGTGTTGGACTCGAAAGTCTCAACTCCGGGACACGCAGTGCACAGAGACACAGAGACTGATATTGATGCAAACAGCAGGAGGAATTCTTATTCCGACGTGTCAGGGTCACTTCACTCTCACAGGAGGAAGGGCCCTGAATTTCTGAAGCACACACCTTTTATACTTTAGCATAGGCAGGCTGTAGCAACAGCAAAACTTGTTTAAACCTAATTGGACACTTTGATTAGCTTTTAAACTTATTGGTCACACTCACTCAGGCAATTATTTCTGGTGGGCTACGTTTATCCAAGGCTGTGAAGGACACAGCTGGTTACTAATCAGTACATTCTGCAGTTTTTCTCTGAATTTTTTTTTTAACTCTCTCCCTGCTATCAGGAACAACCTGGCCAGCGGGGTAGGTGTGTCTCTAAATGCTCTTTCTGTTCCCTTGGTTGTTATGACGAATTTGTCAGGGAAGTCTCACAATTGCTGTTCCCACTAATGGGGTGAACTCTTAGATTGTTATTGGCTGAGTCCAACCTGCTTACCATGGTGGCTGTGCATGCTGGGTACGTGCTTCTGGTAAGTCTCATCTTTGCTTTTCCTCTGGTCTTTTGATCAGCTCATTGTCTAGTGACTGAGGAGAAGTCAGGGGGCAAGATCAAAGTTTTGCAAGAGATTTTTATTTCTCTTTAAGAGAAAAGATGATTTGTGAGAGGCTTGTAAGACAAACACTAGTCACGTCTTTTGGGTCACTAGTGTTCAGATGGAATTTGGAACAAAATTTTCCACAGATATTTTCCAACTTTCTTCAATGCATCACCTTTTAAAACTCTGGTTTTTTTGTTGTTGTTGTTTTGTTTTTTTAAAAAACATGCCACCAAGGCTCTGTTTTCTCAGAGAAAATGCAAGCATCCAAGATGCTTCCTCTAGCTTGGTTTTGGCCAGCATCTTCAGGGATCTCTTCTGGAGGTCACGCTCTCATAAAGCAACCACAACAAAAGGTCAACTGAAGCTAAACAATGACAACCACCTCCACACTTGTCGTCAGCCCAGTGTCTAGACACACTGTGATTGTGGAGACCACAAGCCCCTCATTCTCTCCCTCCACACACCTCCTGGTAATCAGCTTTTCTACTGTACAATGAAGTCCACTTCCCCTAAACTAAGAACACTGGGATTTCACTTTGATCTTTCTGTGTTCCCCAACTCAGAATTTGTTTAGTGGAGAATTTTCAGTTCCAGTAGTCGACAATCGAGAACCGCCACCAGAGCTCCTGACTATCCCTGGTCCCCAACTCAGAATTTGTTTAATCAGAAAAATGTGTGGTTAGATATAGTTCTGAAACTGATAAAAAAAAAAAAGAAAAAAAAAAAGAAGAAGCACTAGTTCACCCCCCCAACCCACCCCCACACTACTTCTTCCTTTAAACTCATAACTGGAGATGGGGGCTGTCTTTGAGAATTCAGCCCTTGCCTCCTGTATTAGTCAGGATTCTCTAGAGGAGCAGAACCTAGTAAACAGCTGTGTTTACATACAGGAGATCATTAGAGTAGCTTACAGGCTGTGGCCCTGCTAGTTCAACAATGTCCAGGAGGTTTTCGGTCCACGAGGACGGATGTCTTGGGTGTACATCAGGATCTTAAAGAGGTAGGCTCTAGTAACAGCGAAGGAATGGACATTCCAGCTAGAGCAAGCACAAACAGGCAAAGAGCAAAACCTCCCCTCTTCCTTGTCCCTTAAATAGGCTGCCACGAGAAGGCGTGGCCCAAATTTAGGGTGGGGCTTCTGATCTCAAATGATTGGACTTAAGCTGGGTCTTCTTACCTCAAAAGGTCCAATTAACAAAAACTACCCCACAGCAGCTTGGGTTTGCAGTTAATTCCAGATGTAGTTAACAACCAAGAGTATCTACCACAGTTCTCAAAGACACAGGCTTTATGATCCCAGATCTAAAGAAATGCCTGAGGATGCACCTGCTGGTACAGTGGTAACACAAAGGCTATGAGGCAATCAGCCGTTCTTGAGTCAGAGCTGATCAACAGGAAGGAAATCCTTCCTGGTAACTAGTACTGTAAACCTGGTTAAACTACCGTGAATCAGGAGGTTATAAGCCCCGGAGGGGTAACCGACCACTGTACTCTTGCTAAATGGGCATGTGCCAAATTGCCTTCTGAGTGTTAGTGTTTATCAACACAGATTAGCAGTGCCTTCCACTTCGGTCAGAGGAGTCTCTGTCGGCAGAGGTCATCACTTAATGAGGAGACTCCTACTGTGTCAAAGTGCTGTGAGTAAGTGACTCTTGGATGCTCAGCCCTAAAGAGGACCCTAAGAAGGACATTATTGGTATGAACCCTTGCCCAAGGCTCAGGCAACAGTGGTAGACGAAGCATGGAGTATGTCATGGATGGAGGAAGCTGTGGAATGCTGGCTTCAGGACATGAAGCCACACCCATGAACTCACAGCAGCTATGGCTGCTCACCCAAGATCTGCACAAAAAATCCAAAGCAATAACATCACTCGGCATCCCAACAGGCAGCACTAAAGGGGAGGGGAGGCAGGGGAGGAGGACATGAAGGCCTGAAGGTGTGTGTTGGGGGTACCTGGGAGAGTTGGGGGGGGGGAGTTGGAGTAGATATGATCAACAGACATTACACACATGCATATTGTCAAAGAATAAAAGGTACTCTGTTTAAAGAGAAAGCTACTCAAAAAAGGAAGTTAAGTGGTGCCCGAGGCAAAATCCCAGCATGCCATTTCCCTCCAACCTCACTCTCCTCCCCTCTGTGGGCAGCCTCTCACCTTTTCTCTCTCCTCTCTTGATATCTGATGGATAACCCTTAACAAACATGAATTTGCAATGACACATACCCATGTATCAATATAGCCACCCTCCCAAAGAAACCTTTTACTCTCAGAGAATATGGCTTTTAGAATTTGTAAAAGTAATTAAAGCATTAAAATTATATATTTTACAACATAAAAAATATATATCTAATACAAAACATTATCAATTAGGGTGTGTGTGTGTGTGTAAGCCTTCAAAGTCTGGTGTGTGCTCTAGTCATCTCATTTGGGCCACCCACCCACATTTCAGGTGCTCAGTGGTCACATGTGGCTAAAGGCCACCATATTGGACAGCACCAGACTAGTTGACACTGTCATAGCTGTGAAAACACATGTAAGCCTAAGTCCCACTTTTCACCAAGCCACTTCTCTGTCACCTGTGTCCCATGTCCAGGCATGTCATTTTGGATCCAAGACAGTGTAAGTCAACTGTCAAGAAGGTTTGGCTTGAGATTAGGTGGTTTTGGGGTTTTGTTTTGTTTGTTTGTTTGTTTTTTAATTGAACCATAAAAATAAAAACATAAAAAGCAAACAAAACCAAATAACTCACACACCATAAACCTTTCAACACCATAAATACTTTTGATGTAGAGCTGTGCAGTCACTGTCACAATCAATTTGCAAGATTTCATCACCTTAAAATGAACCACTGTGGGCTGGAGAGATGGCTCAGCAGTTAAGAGCACCGACTGCTCTTCCGGAGGTCATGAGTTCAATTCCCAGCAACCACATGATGGCTCACAACCATCTGTAATGAGATCTGATGCCCTCTTATGGCATGTCTGAGAACAGCTACAATGTACTTACATATAGTAAATAAATAAATAAAAACTTAAAAAAATGAACCACTGTGTCTCTATCATTCTGTGTCGTACACACCAGCCAATCTACTCTCCAGAAAGCGCTAGTTTCTATGGATGTGTCTCTTCCCACTTCTTCAAATATGTGACTTTATACATGCTGGGGTCCTTCTTGACTGGCTTCTTTCCTAGCATCATGGTTTCATGGTTAATCCATGCTGTCCCACAGATCTCTCTCTCTCTCTCTCTCTCTCTCTCTCTCTCTCTCTCTCTCTCT